>NW_019101524.1:0-188681 GCF_001856785.1 Myzus persicae | reverse complement strand
AAAAAAAAAAAAAAAAAAAAAAAAAAAAAATATTCACAGTAAATATGACACAGTCAGATATGACTTATCAACTACCTACCATTATTAAATTACGATTTAACATATTTTTTATTCTATTCGATTTCGGATGGGTAAAAAAATAAGTCTTATATTACATTTTAATAAACTTGGTGGTAAACAAAGTTGAAAATTAAAAATTGAAATAACTAGGTATTCATAGAATACTTCGAGTGACCAGCATATTTTATTTTTCAAATGTATAATAATTGTATAAGTTTTTTTTTTAATCGCATTATTTAATTAAAAACAACTTAATTCAAAATTACAAATCACACATATTATCTTATTTTATATTTATTATATTACCAACCACTTTAATAATTTAAAATAATTTAATAGTGAAAGGCTATGATCTATGAATAGAGTAATATTTCAAATTTAAATTCATGTGCTGTATTTTAAGATAATTTTATCAGTTTAGTTATGAATATGGCCTAACCTAACATAACCTGAACTTTGAGGCTATCAAAAGGCACTTGAATAGCAAATTTTTTATCCAAGTATAGTAATATAGCCAGTAGTCACCACCCATATACAAAGAATGACGGTAATATATCTATATAAAGTGGCCCACTGATGGAACTTGTTATTCTGACAATTCAGAGACAGCTCCGGTCATAATACTAAGTTCAAATTTTGACATAATTTACAAATCATTTTGTAGTTAAAACATAAAAATGTATAAAATGTAAATCATTTATAGCTTACTATTAAAAATTTAAATGAACGTTAAGTAGTTGTTCTGTAACCAAAAAATTGAAATATATTATATACAAACACAGTATTTTTCATAGTTATTTTGAGTTCAAATGTTGAAGAAATTAAATACTTAAACCGAGAATAACGATTTTTGTAATTATGTTGTAATTCGAGAAACGAATAACCGTAGGTGCTTGAAATTTACAACAAATTTTTTTTACACTATTTCCTTTATATTTTTTACAGTTTTCGAAATGTTGAATTGTTTATTTGTTTTTTATTTTATTTATTGATCATTCGCCTAATTAGTATGTTTATTTTTTTTTTAATTTTTAATTTCTTTATTTCGTCATCATCAACACGATTGACTGCATGTGTAGATTCGATCGGTCAGACCCTTGTGAATCGGCGCAGTACCGATACTTTTACCTAGACACAATAAAGTGTTCATAAAACAATAAAAACCATAGTTATTCTTTCATTATTTTTGATTCTGAGACGAGCGATTAATGTATTGATTTTGCAATGGTTTTTGTGCGTGTTTTTTTTGTCAGTTTTGGGGGCACAAAAAAATCTCTCCACTCCTATAAATTTACCTACATTCACAAAACCTTTTAAATATTTTACTGAGATTTGGTACAAAAATTATAAAAATATTTTGGTTAATATACTTCATGAGCCCTTATTCTGTTGAAACAAATAAAATCGTATTCATAATTGTATAACTTAAAATAAAAAACAACATTTTATTGTGTAAACAAAATTTTTATTTTTTATTGAACACTGTTCACAGTAGTATAGACTACTCGTAGGATAAACATATGTTTAACACCAGTATAAAAATGCTTTTAATTATTAAATTTTTTTAATTCATTGTATGCCGAAATATAGAAGAATGCAACATAAAGCATAAATTGCAAAAACAGTTTTATTTTTTATTGAACACTGTTCACAGTAGTATATACTACTAGTAGGATAAACATATGTTTAACACTGGTATAAAAATGCTTTTAACTATTAAACAATTTTAATTCGTTGTATGCCGAAAGGTATAAGAAATGCAATATAAAGCATAAATTGCAACAAGAAAAAAAAAATGAACAAAATAATTTAAACAAAAAAAAAAGGCATCAGAGAGACGAGGCGACGTGGGGGGTACTTGATGGCGAACGGGTGGTACCAATGGGTTCTGGAAATGGCTACTGGTCACCAATACATAGTTCTCACGGCCGTCCTGCGGGGCGGACGAGAGTCGCGGGCGCGTTTGCTCGAGACGCGAAGACGACCATAGCAGCGGACGAAGTCCGGCCACGACGGCCGCAAAACGACGACGGTTGACGACGAGCGGCTAGTGCGCGATGTCGTGCGCGTGACGGTCATGCAGGTGCTGAAGACGTTGACTGTTGTGCCGGCGACAAACGGTGACCTAAGCTCGGAGCGAGCGTCGAAGACTATAATCTCGGGGCTTGCGGAATCGGCGGCCATCGGAGGCCCTGCCGTGGAGTCGCGCACCGCCGAACCCTGAAACTTTTCGTTCCCTCGAGTCCGGCGCTGCTGACGTCCTTGTTCCTAGCTACCCTTTAATTATAGTTTTCTATCGCCCACCCACCGTGAGCTCTTCGGTCCCCGCAGCCACCGCCACTAGTCGTCTTCGTGCAGCACTGCAGTCGTCAGTGGTACCGCGGGGCGGCGTCGTTGCCCGCGCCGGTACCGCTAGCCGCCGCCGTCGTGTCATCGTTGCTCGCGACCGAAGCAGCCGGACGTCCGCCGCGCCGCCAGAGGGTCTCGCGTGTCGGCGTCCTCGAGCTCGCGACGTCCGCTATCCCGTCTCGCCACCGCCGGTGGCCGGAGAACTTGTAGTGGCGACATACCGCCCATCACCCTAAAAGTGCACTTTCAAGTATACCCTTACTCGACCCCACGTCGCCTCGCCTTGTCTGCTGCCCTCGGCAAGGGGGCCGGGGACTTTCGGACGCCTTCACTTCCGGGAGCAACAACATAGTACTCGTACGGCTTTTCTGATGCCTCTCCACGCGGCGGAGGCGAATACCGTCGTCCTAGTGCGTGGAGGTGCGAGTACCATTGGTTTTGCCCCCGGGTCCAGCCAACCGACCAAATCCCCGAAACTATTCCTTACTTCGGGTCCCCTTGCCGGTGTGACGTCCACCGCCTCGTCACGTTGCTCAACTACCACCTTAACAGGCGCGACCACTGATTCTCCTACTACCGGCTCGACCGGTCCATTCCAGGATTCTTCTTCCGGTTGGTCGATCATGGACGGCGTGACCTCGGCGTAT
Source organism: Myzus persicae (assembly GCF_001856785.1). NCBI lineage: Eukaryota > Metazoa > Arthropoda > Insecta > Hemiptera > Aphididae > Myzus > Myzus persicae. The sequence continues at coordinate 185,625 of NW_019101524.1, read as the reverse complement.
TCTGTTATCGGATCGACCTGTCCATTCCCGGGTTCTTCGTCTGGGCGGTCGATCATGGACGGCGTGACCTCTGCGTTTTCTGTTATCTGCTCGTCCGGTCTATTCGAGGGTACTTCTTCTGGTTGGCCGATGATCGACGCCTCGTCGCTGCCTGTAAACTTCTTTGCATAATTTAGGAGCACGGCTATGTCTCCAGCGGTTACGTCCTCTTTGTAATCATCGAAAACGCTCAACTCTTTTTGCATATTTTCAAATTCAATTTCGTCTATGATTTTCTCTATTGTTTTTTTTATTGTACTTTCGATGCAGTGAGCGGTTTCGATATCATTTGATCTAGATTCAGCCATCTTGTTGTAAGTTGTAAGTGCGTATGTGAGTAGTCGGAAAAATAATTGCAAGTGAGCCGATTTCGAATTTCGTCCGAGGCCGTCGCCGATTATTTAAAATAAAACATTGTTTATTACTAGCCAGCGAGTATGGTGCCATCATTTTATTAATCACACAGCGTCAGCTGACTTTTTGAAAATATCGGTTCACGGTTAACTTATTCCTCTCGTGCTTAACACCCCGGATATTAATTAACATTACTCATTCAAAATAAACGAAAATTCGAGCATACTTGCTGTAGATTTTGTTAGTTGTTACAACACATAAGTATTTTTTGTGATAAAAAAGAAATCAAGGTTCTTAGTTATCAATCATCAAATTAAGGTTTGACATAAAATTGATCAGTATTTGGTGCTAACGTGTTTTTATTGCCTAAACTTAGGTACTTTTTGTGTGTTATTAGGTATTGTTCACATTTTACAGGTAAACAATTTGTCTCTGAGTTTGAATTAGATTAGAGCTTTCAGAGATTTAGCATTATATAAATGTTTTAATTTGTGTTCAGTTTTATCATAATTTTGTATGTAGTTTAATTACAGTTATGGGTACATAAGTGCTTGTCTTAAATGAACATAATTAAAACATTTAAAAACAATTACTATAAGCTTGATGAATTCTAATTTTAATAACAAAGTAGGTATGTACAAATCATTTTAATATAAAATAAATTAGTTCTAAGAAAATAAATTGTTGAAATAAAACAAATTAAGATTTTACTTAGTTAATATGTATACAGGAAGATCTTATGTTGTTTCACGAGTAGTTTTTTAATGACTATGGATTGATACAATTAAACTTCATAATAACAATATATTTTATATATTATAAGTTCTTTTATTTTTTATGGTTATTTTTTTATGACAATTTCAAATGTCTAAGTCATATAGTTGCACTAACAACAAAATCAACTTAATTTTTTTAAACAGTGACAATTATATATTATTTTTTAGTTTTTATAAATTCTGGAATTGTTTCTTCTGAAGATGTTGATGTTAAAATCATCAATTTTAGTTCACTGCTTTATTAACAACGACTCTCTAGAGTTGAGTAAATTAATTAATACAGTTTTAATTAAAAAAATATTGGAATAAATAATTATTTGTGTAAGTATCTATTCTAAAAATTAATGAAATGTTTTGTTGTGCTTCATTAGATTTCCAATATAACTAACACTTGGGGTATTCATTCTTTTTTAATCATATTTTATAAAAAAAAACTACTCATCAAACAACGAGAGTTACAACCCTGTAATTTACCCTATTTTGAAAGCTTTTTTACTACTTGAAATACAAATGTGTCCGTCATTTTTTACAAAATATATTATTTATAATATTGAAATTCGAAATATTGAGCTACAAATAAATCAAAAAATAAATATACATTGTCGTCTTATGTTTGTACCGATACTATTTAGATTTCCACGTTGTGTGTTAACTATTTAATACTTTTGTTATTTAAAATATAAGTACCTATATAATATATTATTATATTTAATTATGATGTAAAAATAATTATTTTATATTTAAGTATTATCTATGTCATGGTAAATACGTAATAAGTTACAAAAACATAGTTCTAACATGTGTTTCTTGAAATTTGAAAAAATAAAACATATATGTACTTATAAATTATAACATACGTTATTATATGTTTTCTATAAAAAAAAACATTATCAAAACTGAATTTATGCATTAAAAATTTGAAAAACTAATTTTAAATTAAAAATAATTATAAGATTTTTCAAAATAATTTTATGATATTTATATTTGCTTGAAACAGTGTATAAAAAGTTTTTAAAAAAATGAATTATTCTTATCCAAAGAAAAAAGAAATAACTTAAACATGTTTATTATTCCATCTCGTTTGAGAAATTAATAAAAATTCAACTTTTCTTTTATAATTTCTATGGGAATATTTTATGTACTTTTTATGATCTTAATTTTTCGAATATTAAAGTAGTCTATACATGAATAATGTACAGGACAAATGCTAAGATTCGGAGTCCAAACACATAAATGAGAATTCACGCAATCGGTAACTTATTTTGTTTCAAGTCTCTGATTTCTGTAAGAACAACATAGTTTTGTTATATTTTTTTTTTTTTTAAAGAAAAATCCTTGATAACGTGATCATAGGCTTGTTTTTAAATGATATTGTTTTAAATAATGTAAACTAAATTGTACAGGTTTTTGCTATATTATTATGTTGCGATTTATAAATTGTTGAAAATTATTCTTGCGTCACATCAAAATAAATTCATATGACGTAATCATAGAAATTTACCAAGCCTGCAAATAATATTTGAGTGTAGATCACGCAAGGTTCCAAAAAACACCTTAATTATTATATAACTCTTAATTTTTTTAAAATAAAAAAATCATGTTTCATGAGACTTTGCGATAATATATTGTTATTAAACATTATATTTTTTCTACTTACTTCAAGTTACTTCATACAAATTATAATATTTTATAGATTAAGTTTAATACTTAATAGTAAATACGATATTTTCGTTGGTGGAATTAAAAAATGAAAAATTATACGTATTTTAACTAATTGGTTGGAAAATATTAAAATGCATACCTACATATAAAATAATCTTAAAATCATAAACATTGGAAAAAAATATAATTTGAAATCGCATGACTAGGTTGCGTGCCTTAAATGTTAAGATATATCTATTGTTTCTTTGTTCTTGATAAATAAAATATTATCCTATTTGTTTCTAAAAATGTCCACCATAACATAATATTATATTATTTTTGATCTGAATTAATAACATGCATACCAAGTAATATTAAGTAACTAGTTTATACATATTTATCAACTGTTGAAAGTTTATACAGATTCGATGTATATTTAATATTATGTATTTAATCGATAATATGCGTAACAGAACTTGGATTTTGGTTAATATACTTGTCGCCTTGATATTGAAACAATATAATAATATATAAGTAGAGTTTATACGAAAATATTTGTGTTTTGAATATGTTAATTTTAAGTGTTTAAATGTATCATACCTGCATTATTTGTGATAAAATATTTACCATCTACAAGAACATTTAATTATGGTTTCTTTATTATTGCCATAAAATAAGGATAATAATAGGCCATAAAATGACCAGCTTATATAATTAACTTTTATTTTAAAATTGTTTTTTATTGGTACTAATAATAATTTTTAATGCATAGTGATATAAAATAATATGATCAAAATATCTGTTTCCTTTAAAAACGTATATCTTAAATCACAGCTGACATTTAATGTGCTTGACACTTGTATATACCTAAAATTTTCAAGTATAAGTTATATTTTCGATTTATTATGATTAATGAATTGGTATTATCATTTAATGCAAAAACAATGTTTTTTTTTACCCATTCTTAAATGATATAATTATGTTCTAATAGAAGACATATTAAACTTTCTTATGCATTGATATTTTAGATCTTGTAACAAATTATTTATTTCAAGGTTTTCGTGTAATTTATAATTCTTTTGAAAAACAACGATTAACTTCTTGTGAAAATGTACATAACAATAGTTTAGATGGTTTAGTTTGTTGAAAATCGTATTTTAAATATTTGAATCAATTATAATTCTATGCAAGGCGATAATATGATACCGCAAAAATATTTTTCTTTCAATTGATATTATAATAATTAATAAAGTATAGTTAATTATGATAATATTTCAGATGAATTTCATGATCAACATTAGTTTTAAACATATTCAACAGAGATATATGATTTATTACGTTTAAAAATATCATCACCGTAAAACCCGATGGATTAAATAAACGACGTGTATCCGTGTTTCAACTCGAATGTTTGTCAATACAATAAGAAAATCATTATTTCTCGGAGAAAATACGCACCGTCATCGACATCTGAATATAAAGCGCGGAGAATATCTCGAATGAGAGACAATGGTCGCCCACTAATCACCATCAATCAAAAGGAAACATAAGAGGTGGCTTACTCCTCACCACACTTCCCGTAATCACAGCGACAATGGCCACAATAATACCAAATGCTTTTTGCGCATGTTGTAATTATATTTTAAAACCGAAAAACAACGTGTCGGTTAATGGCATATAATATTTATATAGTGTAGCGTTAGTTAGTTTAAAAACCGTTTTGTCGTGTTATAAAATAATAATACCTACGCCAAAATCAATTAAGTCTTTACTGTGTAGTTGCACGTAGCAAAAAATTATTTTGACACGTTCTAGAACTATGGATTATGGACTATGGCCGTTAAACGAACGAAATCACCGGAATTCGTACATTATATATACCTACACATTACACATATTATTTTTGCACTACAACACTCGATCTATGAAAATCTATTAGGCCGGCAGTAATAAATTAATTTTCAGTGTTTGATCAACTGCGTTTTAACACCGTAGTCCTCGGACAACGTTATTTCATTAGTTGGGCAAAGTATGTTTTTTTTTTTTTTTATGATTACTATTATTATTATTTTCGGGCAAACACGTGCGTAAGCGTAGGTACCATGACAGCCGCCGCCCGTCCCTACAGGACGGGGTCGATATATAAATATATATAATACACCTCGTCGCTGTGAAGCTTTAAAAAATAAAACCCCCCTCGGGTCCTCATATCGGATATTCGGATCACACGATATCTAATTTACGACAGCCATAAACTGTTCACTCGAAACAAAGTGTGGTTTGGACATATGCCATATCATATATCGACGTGGTAGTGGGCGCCGAGCTTTAATCGTCCACTGGATACAATATCAATTTAATATAATCGCATACGCATACTATTAACGGTCGTAAAATATTGATTGTCCAAACAATGCATTGATATCGTAAACTCGAAAATTATTCCAATGGCGTTGTGTAAGTAACAATAATTTATCCGCACTATTATTTTGTATCGTGATCACTGTCGACACGGCTGTGTTAATACGACCGTTCCAATATATATATATATAGTATTTCGTACCATATTTTGCGCGCCGGTAATTTATGCCAGTCTACGTCTCAGTCATATTGTAGTCGTATTCAAAAAATTCTGTATTTATGTAATGGTATTCTCAAACGCGTCTGTAGTGCAGCTGTATCGTAGTTACTCGATTACACAGTGTTACACTAGTGTAATACTGTTTCATAATAATATTGATACATCGCCATTGGATAAAAATGTATATAAAGTATGTTTTTTTTTTTTTTATTGAACATTAATTTCGCCGACAAAGGCCATTAGCTTAAAACATTAAATTTTATTTATTTTTGGTAACAATTCGATTACAATATTGTTTATTGTATATTTTATACGTACATATTATAATGTATATTATAATATTATAATATTATAGGTATTAAATATTTAATTACAGAATTATAGGCAACGAGATTTATTATATTGTTAGATGATAATGTAAATAACATCGGCTGAAATTCGATTAGATTTGAAATTAATACAGGTAATAACTTATCAGTTGTCATATTTATTTATTAATATGGATGCCATACAATATCGAGAGTTATAACTTATGGGTATACCAGCATTAAGAACAAAGTACATATAGTATAGTATACACCACAACTCACACCATAAAAAATACACACATTTATGGCTCGATAATTACATTTAAAACCTAACAAACAAACTACTCTGATCTCTATGACAAAATAATTAACAGGTATCATCGTCTATTTAGGGTTGATTGTTTAAAAATTATGAAAAATAGATATTTGTTTTACTTTATAATTTATTACATACACCGATTTGTTATGATTTACTGAAATATATTATATAGTGATATTTTTATTTTAGATATTAACGACAATTTACAGTGAGGATGACTCTACAGAAATTATATGACAATAATAGCAACAAGATAAGTAATAATGTAAACATAATAAAAAAAACGAGTTATTCAAGGATTATAGATTCTGAGTATGCAGTGTAGTGAGTGATTATTATGACCGTAAGAAGTGGAGTGGCTTGGTATAGAAAACGAAAACTGGTTGCAAGTAGAGTATGTGTGAACTCTAAAATTGACTCTTTCGGGAATATCAGGAGCATGCAGAAACGCATTTAAAAGAGAAACAAAGAATTGCTAGTCAGCTGCAATGAGCCGAGAGGTGAGAGTTTGGATCTGAAGGATGTCACGGATGAGTGAATAGTCATGATCGGTAACTGTGATCTTAAGGATATAGTAGGCATACGATAAATATCTGTTTTGAACACGTTGAAGGCGAAGTTGGTCTTTCGCAAGGAAAGGGTGTCATACAATAACATCATATTCAAGAAGAGTCTTAACAAGGGCAAAGTACGAAGACATTGTGCTGATTTAAATTGTTTTGTGTCACGTTGAATGAAACCTTGGAATTTTAATGCTCGGCATACAGTTAAACTAATATGGTGTTCAAAGGAAAGAGTTGATGAATAAAATGTCCCGAGATCTTTAATAATAGAAACTCGTTGAAGTTGAGAGTTATTAAGGAAATAAGAGTGAACTACAGGTGAACAAGTTCGGGGAAAGTAATTACTTGACACTTACTCAAGTTGAGCCTATATGTTCGTGACAACCCCATGACAAAAGGAATCAAGTTCATCTTGTACATTTTATATAGGACATGGGTACTATTATAGATACTCACACAACTATACAGACCATATTATTATGATGTAGGTAATAATTACCAATTTAAGTTTTCGATAATGCAATCACGTACGCTTTGCTTTCCGCAGTCGCGGTATTGTAATATATCACAAATCACAATATGTTATGTATTCGATATCTATCGAACTCGGAACTAGCTATCTATATCGCTGCGCCACACCGAATAATAAGTCTATTATTATACAGTTTCATTTCATATTATTTTGTTTTGTGTTGGTGCTATTATTAAGGGCTAATTTTTGTTAACGTTTGTTAAAATGGAATAAAACTGATCATTTGATAATATCATAGCACCTATGTAAAGATATTCACAGTATAATAATGGTAATTAATTTTCCCATAATACTTTTTGTTCTATACAAACTATTTGGTATCGTTGACGATTTTTGAAGTTCAATCGATAAGCTAACAAATAATCTTTTTTCACAATACCTACATAAATGAAACGTATAAATTCCTCCTCAATGCATTATGGTGTTTCATATATAGGCAACCAATAGAGACAATGACAATGTGAGTAGCTGCCGATTCCCCAATTATAACTTAATAATAACTTTTGTCTACAATGGATTTAATTCAGAATGATTTAAAAACTTTTACGTCGTTATGATTTATTTGAATCCCCATAACTTTGTTTAAAAAGCAGTTAACGGCAAAGTTGTGGTTCGATTCAATCTATGTTTTTCAAGAATAAATAATGTAATTCCTGCATTATTTAATTTCGAAATGAATATTCAGTAAACTTTCAATTAATCATCTTATAACTTTTATATATTATGTTAAATAAAAAAAAATGTTAATAAACTTCAAAATACCAATATAAATTTGAATAAGCGATACAAATCTATATTTCTATTATAAATCACACTAATTGTATTATAACACTAAATTGTAATTAACTATAAATACAATGCATACTGAACTTCAAAGTTATATTAGTCTTATATAGTGAACAATTAATATGAGTTAAGATAATAAGATCGTCGCTCGTGAATAATGTAAACGAAATGAAGATAGACGACTTGAATAATTCTTATAATCTAAGACATAACAACTTATATTAAATGTAACAATGAATTATATTTTAACTTAAAGATGCATCCCACTTCAAAAAATCTGATACTTAATGGTATATATTTTTTAGCAATATTTAGATCATCCTTTTGCAATTTCAAATAGTTTTTGAACTATAAATCAAAGGTTGACTATTTGCATTAATTTTAAAGTTAATTCTCAAAAAAAAAATTAGGGAAACACCCAAACAATGAAAGTCAAAATATATTCAATATAATAAGTATTTTATTTATTAGCTTATATCTTATGAATGTGTTTTATTATTTGTGTGTCTGCTATCATATTTTGGAGCAGCGTAAAAATCCTTAAATCTTCAACTTTGAGGGTGAAATCTGGTGGAAAATTGAATCTTTATTGGTACTTGTCGGAGGTTCAAAAGTAAAAAATCCATTACTGCACAAAATAATTGAAAAACATAAAAAAAAATTAGTTATCTTGTACGTTATATTATACGCAGTACCAGTTTGCCAAAATTATATTTTAAAAATATTTAGATTAATATTGAGCTAGGTATTTAATTTAAACTACAAGTGTACGAACTCTGTACTAACGTTCTACAGAACGTCAGTATAAACTTATAATTACGTAATAATAATAGTACAATATTATAGTTATTAATATTATAATATATTATTCGATTTTTTTTTTTAGAAAAGAATTGTAACCCACCATAATAGTTAAAATATTACAAATAGAAATAAAATAAAATTTTAGGAAATACTTAGAAGTAGAGGCTGACACTCTTTTTCAGCTAAAAATCGTTTTTCGTATGCAATGATTTATTATTGAACTCAAATAACACATTCATTACATTGACCTACACCCAAGTGTACCTCAAACTTCTATTCAGCAGACCGACTTTCGGGGTGTTTTTCTCTTAATAAAACATTTTTCAAAACTGTTTCCCATGCATAACAAATTAAAATAACGTGAAATCGATTAGCTAACGATATTATGTTTAATTGCCTTATTCAAACGCCACCGCCATTTGAACAGTTATTGTTTACACTCGTAACAATTATGTGGATGGCATTTTGTGAGATATAAATTTAAGTTAAATTATTTCATACCACCATTCATACCATTCACATTTTAAGTTCAATATTATTTTCCCTCTGTTCAAACGGCTATGACCATCAACATTTTTACATTTTTACATAAAATTAATAATATTTAAATAATAAATGTGTTAAAGAATTATTAATGTTATGCATAAGGTATCGTTAAAAATGTTTGTTATTATTTTGTATTATAAATGTCATTAATTTTTTCTCACTTTTCGTTTTTCCTCGCGTTTAAATAAATTAATATGAAAATAAAAATTAACCTTGTGGTATAGGTAGTATCAACATTCAACAGACAATAACCATATACAATTTTGAATCAACAGTTTGTGCAAGTTTTCGAGCACACATTTTACTAAAAAAATAAAATCTGATAAAAATGACTAACAAATATATTTTTTGTTTATATATTCTATATTTATGAGATGTACCTACTTTTGAAAATTCTATGATTCAATTAGGTATCATGTGTTTTAAATTATTCGCCCCTGAATTATAAGACTACTCATGTAAAATATTTGCGATACAAGTGATTAATATTTATACATTTTTAGTAGTTACTGTTTTTATTAATTATTTATAACAATTTATTATTGATTTTTGTTTTAAAATTAGAGGAAATAATAAATAATATACAGAACACACCACACATAAAAATAATTGTATATTGTATAGTAAAAAAACTGGAACAACACTATTGAATAATTTTTGAAAGTTTACAGGATGCGATTTATTTGCAAATACGCTTTTTATTTTTTTTTCGTAAATACATGTAGTAGGTATAATATAGCTGTATTGTTTACAACTTAACTTCTACAATAAAAATATAAAAAAATATGTATTTCATCAAGTAGGTGGATATTTATATAATATTATGTGGTTATGTTTATTTTTTTTCTAGTTTAAATTAGGTAAGTAAATAATTAATGTATGTTCATAAAAATACAAATATTTTGAAAATAGTTTCAATTTAGAACTCTATTAAAAAATAGTTTTTAATTCTTTTTTTGTACACGAATCTGTAAATTAATGATATTTAATTTTTTTTTTATTTATGAAAAATGAATATTTTATAATACTATTTACATATTTGTAAAAATGAAAGATATAGACTGTACTACTAGCATATTACATATACTATATAAATATATAATAATATAAAATAATTAATTTATGTACGTCACATTTTTGTTTTGAGTTTAAGATTTAACTCATTTATTGATTTTGTTTCATAACAAGAACGATATAAACTATTTCTCGCTTAAAATGTTTTGTGTAAAGTTTCTGATTTATTTTGTTTTTTTTTATTTTATTTCACAACAGAAATCATATTCAGTATTTTGTTTCATTCATAACTGAAACAAAACAATACAATCTGTTCCTGTTTAAAAACCTTAAGTACAAAGTTTTGGATTTATTTCGTTTCTTAATTTTGTTCAGAAAAAATAAAACGGTATACATTGAAACAATAAAATGTTCTATTTCTAGATAGTCCAAAAACACTAAATGTCATTTTCTGACATAACATGACAGCCGACATCGCACACAATTTATAAATAATTTGTACATTGTCAGCATTTTTTTTACTATTTGTTTGCTACAATAGCATATCTTGTGCGAATAGTTTCTTGTATTACACAGATGTTTCATCTGCATAATAATGGTGTTGGTGGGCTCATTGTGTTGATTTTTTGTTAGTGTATCACATTTATACATATTATATAGGGTATAACTATTTTGATACTCCGACATCGATGCAAAAAATATGTAATGGCATGGTGAATCATGAATATTTGTTTTTCGATGTGGGTTTGGATGTTTACTATAGATTTAAGGTTTAAGTTTTTTAACATACACTAATTTTATAACTAGAATAAAAATTGTTCATTTAATTATTCAATTAACTGAGTTAAATTTGGCTGAATAACTTTCTAAACGTGAAATAATCAATGTATTAAACTCGTTTTTTTCTGTTTTTTAAATCACAAACAAAAATCAAAAAATAAATACAACTGCCATTGCTGAATGACAAACCTATACACGTGTATAAGTTATAACATAATAATTGTATATTTTGAAACAGAATCAGTTACGAAACCTCGAAGGTGGGTCGACTCAATATTTTATTTTAACAATAAATAATATTTCCACTACCTTGACGTCGGCAATATGATGATAATTATTATAATATAAAAACATATGCCACAAGATGTAATGCTTTAGAGAGAAGTAATGCTAACTCAGTTCCCACCATGTTAGTGGAACAAAAGGAAAAAAACATGTGTCACAGTGGAGATTTATTAAATTATTTAATTATGAACGATTTAACCCGTGGATTAGCTCAAGAACACAGTATGAAAAATAAAAATATAATTATCCACATCACAGCCGATGCATCATGTGCTTTAATTTTCGCTCAGATTAGCAGCGGTGACAAGGATGAAGCAATCGTCGCGTGTCGTTAATTTTTATTAATTAACAGCATTTTCTGTGGTTAGAGGAACGAACTACGCGTGACGAGACGTTTGCATTACCGTAGTGATATCAGCTGCTTTTCTGTTTTTATTGTTTCTTATTCTATTTAGAATACAAAACCATCGGAGAATCAACTCCCCCCCCCTCCATCTCTATCGGTGTCACGATCGTCCAGTACGGCGCTAAAGTATTAATACATAATTGCCTATCGTAAAATTATTGGTACTACGTCTGTGCAGTGTGTGGAGAATTGGAATCAAAGAACATACCTATCCCCCTATTTAATGAAATATCGCCTCTCCGGTACGATTTCGGCCGCTTATCCTGAACTTTGTATTGTGTCGAACGGATTTACATACAATTGCGCGCGCAGCCTCTGAAACGCGTAAACCGTTCCATTATATTGTACCACGCATCCCATCACTGCTGGCGACGTTGGAATTGATATATCCTTGCGGTAATCCTTAAGGGATCGCGTAATTTTTCAACTGACGTCCACGCCGAGTTATCACATTCGGCCGACGACGGTCGTCTCGGCTCATCGTTATTGTTTCTGTCGTCCCATTTATACCTCGTACACCCATTGGTCGTGGAAATATCCATGTCCAGAAATAAATTTATGGACATGTGCAAGGGATAACTGTAAACGAAAAAAAATCAGCTTGTATCGATTGTATGCTGGTATAAAAGGTCATTTATTGTGGGAATAAATTACAAGACACGTTTCAAAGAGGTATCCGAAATCGCAATGTGAATAATAAAGAAATCGGAATTACTGAGTTGTAAAACTAAAAACCTAATACAACGGAGAAAAAAGTATTAAATTAATCGTTATCTTACAGTTTATTCGATAAACTGAAAAACACTGTTATTACGTATGTGGAATATACATGACATCCAGTGCGATTCCGACCATTAGATAGACCTAAAGGTTTTACTTTATATTTTATAATATTTTATAAACAAAGAATTACATTTCCTTTAATAATATGGTAGAAAAAATTATTTTATTTCCCTGTAATTTTTTTTTTTTAATTAATTATTAGAATAAATAGTATTATAAAGTACGAAAAAGGATAGATGATTTTTAATGAATATTTTATGGATGGTTTTCAAAAGTTTTAATAATGTCAAATGTAATTTATTAAATATAATGATTGATGATAATAATATTTATTGTTATTGTTATGCTATATCTTATATATAAATACTAATTAATTATATTAAACATGTTTAAAGAAAAAGAAAAAATACTATCAATATTTTAATGTAATACGGATATTTATGAATTATTATACTATTAATAGACGAGAATAGAAAATATTATAAAGAGTATTTTGTATAGTAATATAAATATAATTATTATTATTCATAGAATATTTGAAAAATAATATATTTTATTAATAAATGGTAAGCAAATAGTTATTTCTAAGTTTTACTGTCAGTTGTCACAACAATATGAATAATTCATGAAAAGGATTATATTATTCTCAAACTATAGTGTATAACCATCAATTATAAGAATAAAATATTTTATTCCTCAATCAAATCTATCATTGAATTTATCACAGCCACCAAACTTCAAGCCAACATTTAAAAACCATTTAGAATAATTATAATAAGTTGGCAATGTATAATGTAATTAAAAAAAATCATTTGTAAACCCAATTACCCATATTGCAAAGAGTATTTTACCAATAGAAAGAAAGAAACCCAATTTTAGACCGTAATAAGACATAAGTAATACTATCAATAGAATATGTCACAAAGAGTATCATATAATAGTATCTCAGTAAAAATGTGCATAGAATATTTTCAAATCTTATTAATTTATGATGAATAATAAACATATATTAAAGTGTTGTTCTAAGAAGAAAGGAAGATTATTTTTAAAATATTTATCAAATAAATTTGAAAAGAATATTACATTTTAAATAAGCTTAGGAAATCTCTTAAAGAATATCAGTCTGGTTTTATTATTATCCGTAGAACAGTTAGAATATTTAAGGAATATTTATCGGATGTCCAGTGTGTATAATTGCGGTATAATATAATAGTTGTATTTATGGTGAATGGCATGAGGTTGAAATTCAAGCAAGCAACTTATAGAAAATGTAATATTTTTTTCAGTCAAACCTTCTTTTACTAAGAACATTTTCTGAGCGGCTATTTTTCCATAGAAATATTCATAAAACAAATTATTTCAATTATGTCATTAAGTTTCCGTCGGCCACCCTCTCGAATACCACAGTATAAAGATCCGTGCCCATGCATCGTTTGATACCTAGAGGCTAGACTTGAAATATTTAAAGTTATTTTTCCCCCATGAATCTTCACTCCCTATATATGTCTATGTTGTCCCCAATCGAGCACGCTCCGTATCATAATATATCATTTCTTCTAAGTTATAATCTATGTATATCTTGCGTATATTAAAATATGATAAACAGGTCTTCGATTAGGGTTAGTATTTTGTGTTTTTAATTTATAATCTTATATAAAAAAATATCTATTTTAATATTAATTCTGTTAATTAAAATAACGAAACGGTATCCATGATGAAATAATTACGAAATACTTAATTACTATGTTGTCAGTAAAGTTTAAAGTCGAAGCCGATAGATAAGAAATGCTGTACAAAGTATTGGGTCTTCGGTTTTAGTTGATAGGATACCTTGTGTGACATGGCATTGTATATCCGATGTGTAGACTCCGTGTGGATGTTAAATTATTATGTTAATTTACCAGTTATCAATTATCTTCAAATTGTTGTCATGTTTTAATCTAATATTTATATTCATATATAAAAAAGTGACACACCTGTGCGACTTCGATTCTTCTATAATGTCATTTAAAGCATCGATGGATATTTTGATCGATTACAAATTAATTTATTGTTCACTTATAATGTAACAATTTATGATATTTAATCAATATATTTTAATACATACAAATAAACATAATTTATTTATAAATAGCAATTTATCATCGCATATTTTTCTACATTACCGGCCACTCCCGAGCATTCCCGGGTCAAGTTGACCAACCGAAAGTTTCATCAAGTTGCGATCCCGGGAATTGCCCTTTATAATATCCCTATAATACTCGATATCGATGCGTGGTAGCACCTTTTTCCGTTCAATAGTGTGAAAGGGGGTAAAACAATTTCATCGTTTTACTGAATTATTTTTATAACGCGATAAGGCAAACTGTTGACAGTTTAATTTCGAATCGAACATAATAATATTATGTGTACCCGGTAGTAAATATTTAAGTATGTCATAGTAAATAGAACTAGAAGTTATATTATACACTGAAACATAGCAAACACACTATATATTTAATACCCCAGCATTAAGTGTTTGAATTTATACAAAATATTAGTATATTATAAATTATTATTTACAATATTATATTTTATTAGGTAGTTCTATACCTTCAAATATACGAAATGAATAAGTTCCATTTAATATTTATAAGGCATATCAGCTATCACATATTTTATTTCAAACTTGAAGTATGTAGTGTGTATTATATCATAAACGTGTGATAAGTAAATTATAGTAAAGCGATCGAAAACAAAAATATCAATGTTCAAAAAGGTAAAATTAATAGTGTAATTATTAAATATTTCAAAAACTATAAAATGTTTGTCTTTGCATAATATACGAGACGTAGATCTATAATAATATTATAATGTATTAAGAATATAATTTTGTATTCATACAAATAAATATTTCGATATGAAATAATGTTTATTTTTGACTGTGCGCAATGTACTTTGAAAATTAAACCTTTTTATTATTTATTTAAAACGTTCGGGTCAAAAAAAAAAAACATATTTATACTATCATCGAATCGTCCCTAAAGTGATCCATCCCGTACAACCCTCTAGGACGTCGATGTTTATTCTTATCCGGCCTGACAACGACAATAGACGCATATTAAATGCAATACCTGCATATTAATATAATATTATAATAATAATAATACTTTCTTTTATAACAATGATATAGTATTGAGTGACCGAGCTTAGCTCGGGTTCAGTTTTTCAAAAAATACTTATTTGTTTGAACCACAAAAATGTCAGGTATATTCTTTTTATATTTTTCTTTATTTTTCTCATAACAAAACAAAAATAAGGATGTCTTATAAAAGGATTAAATTTGCAATGAGTAGTGAAATCAGGATTTCAAATAAATTCAGGTTTGGCTGAAATCAATCAAGTCTCCTAGAATGTCCAAGAAAATAGTTTCATTATTGAAATCTATTTGTTGATGATTATTTTGTAAATTATACCTAATAATTATTAGTATACCAAGTCTGTATTGTTTGATGTTTCTCTCCACACTCCACAATATATTGTAACGAGGATTTTCTTGTGGTAAAAGCACGTTTAAACTTTAAACAGCTTTTCCTTTTATTCTCGAAAAAATAGTATACAACATTCAGTGCATAAAAACTGACGTTCGTAGGTTTACACCGCATATTCAAATTCAAATGTTTGACCTTACGGACTACTTTCCACTAAATTTGCCGTATTGCCAATCACATATTGACGTTGGTATAGAATAGAGTGCCCGTTTCGTGTATATTTATCATAATTTATTTTAACATAATAATTATATACAACATCGATATAACGGCTACATTATTTATTAGTTATTGTTTCTTGTTTAAACGTTCGATTGTCTTGGTAATACCACGTAATTAACATTACTTTAATAACTAACTTTTTTTTTATAGAAACACATACTCCGAGTATTTTATGTTCGTTTGAATATTTATCCAAATAATATCAATATTTCAAATTTTTGTAAATTTTCCAAATTCTTCAGTATAATTTAAAACAGCGAATTGTCCGTGTCTGAGTTTTTGACTATTGAATGCCTTTAATCAGAAAATAATCCTAGATATGAAATTCTTACGAAATCTTTGGAGCCATTTTTGAGAAAAAAAAGTGTTCAGACACGTGCACAAGTAATTACTGCTCGGTCAATAGTATATTGCAACGGTTCCCAACCATTTTTTTTCCGTACCCCAAAGCTTAATATTTTGCTAGACTGTACTCCTCATTATACCTTTTAAACTTTTTCATATAATTACTGTTGAAATAATTAAATAAAGAATAACAATAATGTAATATAATTTGATAGTACATAATATATATATTTCTATTTCTATAAGATAAGTTGATGGTTAAGTTTTGATTTTTAAAAACATGCATTGCATAATATTTCCTAAACGAATCATTTTGAATAAAACAAAGTCAACACTTCTGCGCCATTAACCAATTTTTTTTCGAGTCCTTCGGGTTGAAAACAAAATACGATGTGTATAATAATATTACACATAAAATGCAAATATTACTTAACAATATTATAATAATTACCGTACTGATTACCCACGGCATCTTTTCACAGCATCCAGTATCCACACCAGCCGTCTGTTCAGCGGGTACCGAGACACCCTGATGTCGTCATCCGGCCATCCGAGGGTTTCAGTGCTCCGGCTTCTGGGGCCCACCACTCAATCGGCAATCGCCGTCGGCACTTTTTGGCTGCTGGCACTCGCCTTGAACGTGGTCCTCTTCACGCGGGCCGGACGTACGCTTCTAAACTACGACAGTTCACCCAGGTCAGTCGGTATAACGTTTATTATTTGATAATAATAATAATAATAATATTACTATTGGGGTCGCGCAATGGTCACGATAAGTGTTTCACACGATGTCCGAGTGATGCGACCGCAACTGCACTCCAAACCGTTGGTTTTTCTAATTTTCGCGAACCGTTCTCTGGGAGGTATAGACTTGCCCGTTTCATATACAGTGCTCGTCATAAACCTGCCTACCGTGATTTATAACACCGGATACGATTTCCGGAAGTGGTCGTTATGATATACTCGACCTGCTGTCGCCATAAATGTTTGAACTGCGCGCCTAACTGGCACTGGAGGTAATGTATGGTTCAAAACTGTGAACTGAAAGTTTGAAGCGTTTTATGGCTCTCGTCATTATAATAATATGTCCTCTTATTTTAGATACAATAAATTATTTCGCTCGATATTTTTCCCATATTGTAGTTAAATAGCTATCTCCTTATAAAATGATTACAAAATTATACCAACTTTTGCGGTTTACAAAGTTACACTCGTGTCGTCGTTAAATAATTCAATACGTGGCACTTTGATATCAAAATATCTCCAAAACCAACATTCTTAATAACCGTTGACTTAAAATGTATACATTGTGTTTGATTCAATAACATTTCAAATGGTGAAACACCTGAGACTTAAATATGCAAATTTGTGATCAAAGATTTTATTCTTAGTGCACCAACTCAAACTGAATCTAAATTCATAAGTAGTTATAAATTAAACCCATATAATATAGTATGAGAGACCCTTTAAAATGTGATGCCTGAAAATAATGGCAATCTTAATTATGTGTTTCAATATGGTATAGTTTTCCACATCTAATTCTAAAACAAAGTTACAAATTATTTGTGACTCATCGACCAAGTTCTTCATAATATTGTGAAATAATAAACTTACAGAAAAAAACGTTGCATGACGTGATGTATGTGAGACGGGTGTTGAATTATAATAGTTAAATCTTTTAAAAACGAGTAAAAACATAAACTTAAATAAAAAATTTGAAATCGTTTTTGTGAATCACAGTTGAATGTTATAGTAAATTATGCGGAGCTACAGGAAGATGAATAATCGGTGTTTATACCATGAAATTTGGCTCGGATTAAATTTGAAATGGAAATCAATCAACGTACCTACTTCATTTTTAACCAGGTGACATATTTTATTTAGGTGGTCAGCCACAGTATTTAGTTTGCAAGCTTCTCCAGAATTGAGAAGCCTGCAGTTCTAAATTATGTCAGAGCAATATTGCTATAAACTTATAATGCAATATTTAGGTAAACACCAATTATTTATTTATATTTTATAAACGTATTGCTGGTAAAATAAGCATAAAAATTCTAAAGTAACTAAAATTAAACTCGTAATTAATGAGTTTAAAAATAATTTTGTTGCTTATAATTAACGCCAAAATTCTCATTAGAGTACGATTCGAATAGATGAAACGGCGAGTTCGTATCAATACGCTTGTTATTTCCAGGCCCTACCGATATCGGCACAGAAACAGTGCAGAATGCAATAAAGTTCCGTAATTCTGGTTTCCGCAAATGGCAAATTGAATCTTAAGTGAGATTAGCATTGTTCGGAAATGATTTCGATCCGCTTAGATTGTGCCGTCGTGGTGCAGGACAGCATGAGCGATGCATCCTGCAGGATATAATGAATATTACGCGTTCCCCGCAATTTCGTTTCATACGCACCGACGACAACCAGGACGACGCCACAGCGATGAATCCGATGCCAAAACAAAAACGCCATGCGACGTTACAACTAACTACGTCTTGTCATCGCCGACTCGTAGTTTTTTCGTTAGCAATTTTGCGTAAAGCACGAATGCAAACACTGAAGATGTACATGTCTCGGTGCCGATGCTCCATAAGACCGTAGAACGTGACCGGAACGCCAAATCGTAAACTAACGTTTATACGCCGCCGACGGTCTGAATCGTATCGTGTTCGACGATCCAAATTATTATGAGTAGAACAATTCCAAGACATCAGCTTAACACACTTTAAGAACTGTTATTCTGGAAGAAACATTTTTGTATTATTATTATTAATAATATTATTATCTTGGACACAATCAAACGGTTAGGTTGGGCGGCACGTCATCACATCACGCATGGCGTCCAACCATCTACAATAATTTAACATTTATCTATTATACAATATCGTAGTTAAGTTTTTATCACGCATAGCTGTTTTTTATGCCGTCATTAATGTGTGAAAAATTATCGAGAACCTTGAAGTAATACGCTGTTTACTAACGGTGAAAATAACGTAAACGCAAAGTATACAAAACAAACGATTCAAAAACCGTGCAGTGTTTCTATACTAACATAATAATATGCCTTGGTTTAATTTATTCGTGGTTTAATTAATTTAAAAGTCAAGGCCGTTTTGTATCAAAATATTAACACTACGGCTGTAAGGTATAATATAATAATACATATTATATTATGTGTACCTATATACGAACAAGTATAGGTAACCTTTCAACTTTTAAATCACAAAAAAAAATGTGCTTTATATTTGTGTTTGATGGGTGTTTAAACGTAAACTGTCTTCATTAATACTTGAACATACATATTTTTAAATTACTTTTCTTAACCACCCGTAGATACGCGATTTAATAAATCAACCAATTATTAACCAATTCAAATTTAACAACAAGTCCCTATACAATTTTATTTTGTACGATAAAATGTATATACGTATTTTATTTGATTACATACAAGCAATCAGAAAATATATAATTCAGAGAATAATTATTTATCGACATGCTCCAGTCAAATTGTATGCATTATTAAATATTAATAATGTTATTAACGAGTGTTAGGGAAGAAATAGCGTTGCAAATCTATCAAACTGTTCTAGTCTTACCTACACACTTCAGTGTGCCGGCATATAGTATCTGATTTTTTATTTTTTGTTGATTTTGTTGTAAATTAATTGCGACACTTATTTAAAAGTTTTGAGTTTTCCTAACACACCAGTACGATCAGTCGCATAAATCAATAAAAATATTATTTGGTTTTTCTTCCAACTCGTTTTTCCAAATGAACAAACGGCCGTAAGGAATAATATATTATGTTCGTATAATATCGGTTCACTATTATGGGTTATCCACTTAGTTAGTGATAAATGATTAGGTACTGATTAGTGTTTACCGTTCAGCCGTCTGTCGAACACAAGATGTATTATACATTTTTTTTTCAAACCACCGTCAGTGTGGGGCTATATATATATCTTTCGACCCTCAGTACTTGGAATATTTTACGTGAAACTTGGCTCACGGCCCCGCATCGATAATGTTAAAATACCTTACACGCAGACTACACCAAGCGACTGTAAACACTTCCTATTATAACTTTACAGTAGGTCGCGACGCAGAATAATTTTGTTTCCGAACAGGGTTTTGACTTGTTTTCGTCTCCAAATGTGGTTTATGAATTCAAAGTAACTACAAACTATAGACAATTTTGAATTATAAATGATTGAAATATATTTTAAAAGAAATAATATATTTGTAATTTAATTTCAGTAGTGCAGCTTTTGGTGTTTACATATTTTTTTTTTAAGGTGTCTTAGTTTAACTGGTCTCTTCATTGTTTTTTGAATTTAACGACAACTATTTCATTTTTTGATTGTTTAATATTTATATTGAGTACCCGACCAACTTTGTTTGTTACATTTGAAATACTTATCTCTCCTATATGAATTAGATAAAAAAAAAGTAAAAGTGTTGCCATTTTATTTTGCAAATACTGTCATGGCAACCAATGATAATACAAAAAATAATCTTAGATAACCAGTATCGAAATATTAATTTTTGTGTTCCTTATGAATTTACTATTAGTAGGTATTTCAAAATCATACGCTATTGTATGGAAAGTAATTGTCAATTAGAGTGAGAAAGAGCCATTGTTAAAGTTTGTAACCCCTAGTATTTAATAAAATGTTAAACTGAATAACAGTTTGTGTATACATATATATAGTAAGTAATAATATAGTAATCACTGATTAATAAAATAATAATTGCTTAAAAATGTTACTGTTAAGGCTTTAACTTGATACATTTATGCAAATTTCTAAGATATTATAGTTAAAAAACTCGAAGAATCGTCTGTCTAAACTACGATCTGTATTATATTTATAGCACATAATAAATACCGAGGAAGTCGCTCTACTGTAAAGTAAATTTCAAGTGTGCATCGTCATTGGGTAGGTCACTGGAATGGATGTGTTGAATTTGAATTCAATGATAAATCACAGCATACGAAAAGCGATTGTGAGCGATGACGGTGTCTGTCCTATTTCTAAGGATATTATACATCATAATTTATTTATATACCTATGACAATTCGTTATTTATTTTTGTATTAGCAGTAACTAGTAAGGTAGGTTGAACTAATTATTTTCAAACATATGACAAATAATATAAAATAATAATATAACATGATATTATTTTATTATTAAATATTATTGTTAATAGTTTACAACCTATAAGTCAATACCGATAAACAGAAAAATAGTGTAAATAGGTTCATAGAATCGTAGTATAAAATATGCAGCTTAAAATTTATCTAAATATATTGAGGATTGCACTGTGTATAGAAAGTACCTAATTATTTGAGTAATTGTGAAAAGTTGCATGAATATAAAAGTTATGAATATAACATCCACTGTGTATATAAAATATAAATACATATTTGGAATTCCGTTATTGGTTGTGTAAGAGGGGAAACCGTTTTTTCTTATTATACAGGTAGTAAACGGTTAAAAATATATGTAAATTTAAAGTACTGTTTATAAAATGAAATTACAAGTAATTACGAGTTATTAAATTTAATGTTATATACATATTATGTAAATATGTTTAGCTTATGTCATTTACAAATTGATTTTCTTATATACAGCAGCTTAAGTTATGCGTTTTTAGGTTTTTTTTACGCAGATAAACAAGGTATTTTTTAAGATTTGTATAATTTTCTCATTTCATATTTTAAATCTTTAGAACAATAAATTATAATTTCTGCAAATTTATGAACAGCAATAAGACATGATGTACTGTGGCACACGATAATACGTACAACTACAAAAACGGTGATCAGTATTGACCTTCATACTACATATTCGATAAGAATATATGTTCAATACATTATTGTATTAACTGACGTTTCCAAGTTCTGGATATCAAGTCATAGTCAGTGCGGCTGAATTTGTTAATACATTTATTCTAGTTATTTTAACTCCATAAACCATGTTCTCATGATGCATTGTAATAGTATGATAGCAAATATAATAAGTAAGAATAAACTGTTAAGACTTAAGAGCAACACCAGTAAAATTGTTTTCATTTTCTTAAACACAAGAAATATAGTTTAAAATTTGATTCTCTCCTATTTGTCTTATTGTGATTACTAATTAAGTAGGTTCATTGTTGGAATTAAGATAGAAAAGTTGTACTTATTGTAGGTAATAACCTAACATTACAAAAATTAAATACTAGATAATAACTTTCTTAAAATTCACAATATTTAAAAAAGCTTCAGACAAACTTATAATAATTTTTTTTATAATTTATATGATATGCAATAATATCTTAGTTTCAATAATGCGTACATAATGACTATAATAACTAATACGTGTGATTATTATACAGAGTGAAGTTTTTATTTTATTCTACTTGTGTAAGACTGGGTAAAATTATGCACACTGATGCTCCCTGTTGAACTAACACTTTTTGAGCTCTGTGCAGAAATCAACGTGCAAGCATGAATAGAATAAACTCATTTCAAAATTAAAGCCTCCGCATATTTTTATGTAAGTAGGAATCTTTCAATTACTGTATCTCATAGAAGCACAAACGATACATTTTTTTCAATACGTCGAGCAGCGCTAACAATTATAAACTCCAAGGTTGGGCTTTCTCAGCTATTATTCAATTACATATTTCTGTATATTTTATGAGTACCTTTTAAAAATTCAAACACACAAGTCCAATAAGTATAATATAGGTATAATAGTATAGCAGTTAAATGTCGACAATTCCCATTACCCACTATAATACTATAATATGACATAGTTACGGTATTGAACTAATTAGAAATATTCAGTACAGTAATATCAGACTCTGTACTGTGATTCAAGTAATATAATTTATGAACATTTTGTTTTTATTATCTAGTAAGCTAAATATAATTTGAATTTCATTTTAAGCAATAAAATAATCAATTTCGATTCGAAAATCAGATGCAATCTATCGGATCATTGTTCAATTTTTTAAAATAAAATCACCATCCATTTCCGAAGCAATTTAAGGTCCAAATGGTTCCTTTTTCCAATTTCAAACAAATCACTTTATTGAATGTAGATATACACTCCTTTCAAATGAAATAAGCATTCAAGTACAAAATAATTTTGCATTAAATCACCTCGGAGGAGTATATTTTACGATGACTTTGTTACCATTCGCATAATAAGTTAAAGTTGCACAGAGAATTCGGTAAGATACTACCCTTTACCTAAGAAACAAACGTTGATAAAACAAATCGAAAAACTTTTAATGGCAAGTTTCTTAGACATAAAAAAGTGATAACTAACCAAAATGTATCTAATAATTACAAAAATAATAGCGAAACTCTTGATAAATCGAATATACGGGGTGATCCATTTAATGTAAGGCAATCATTATTTCAGAGCATACTAAAGTATTTAAAATTAATATTTCTACATTTTATTAACAATTCATTACTTACCTACATTTTAAGTCGCTGCAAAAAAACATTGCTGGAAAAATGATATTTTTGCTATTTTCTATCGTAATTATTTTTAAAATAATGTATGCCTTCCGTTAAATGGGTCACTCGGTATTCATCGGATAAAAATTTTAAGTATGCATATTATTTTAAGATAATAATGAACTGCAAAGTTCAACAAAGTTGTAAATGAAAACAATAGAAAAAAAAATACTATTTCAGCATAAATTCTCTAAAAATGTAAATACCCTCAGCAAATGGGGTAACTGCAGAGCAGTTTTACCTCGTAGAAACATACTTATTATGTGTAAAATACTTTCGATATTTAAGTACAAACATATAATAATACAATACTATGCATACAATGAATGCAACATTATACTGATAGATGAACTTTATGGAAACTTCAAGATGAAATTCATGGTACTGGTCTAGAACTCAAAGGCTATTAACTTAATCAGCAATCTATAGCACATGGCGTCGGATAAGAACAAAACTTTCACTAAAATGTAATTACATTTATATCATAGAATATAGTATCAATATTATTGCATGCAACTTTATTTATAGATAAATTGTATAATTTACTATATATTTGCACAAAATAGTAAAATTGTACCAATGGTAGTTGATCAGTACCGTGGTCAATACAGACTGTGAGACTTTATTTCATATTATCTTTTGTCCTCCAAGAGAAACTTATGTAATATACATTTATTATTATCTTAGACAGCACAAAACTGATTAATCAACGTTGTATTTGAAATATTTTCTTATTAATTATGCCCTATAATTAGTAAGGCTGTGTTATAATCTGACCATTGTATATAAACAGTAATTTCACGGGTTTGAACCATTGAAACCTTTTTTAAAGTTATTATTACAGTACAGGTTTTTAATTACCTTGAGTTCCTTTTAGGCACCATGGCCTGCGTATAAAATATGGCAAATATGTGTTCTACTTTTAGTTGACCACAATAACACATTATTGATTGATAATACGTATTTTCTTGTAAATTAATGATTACAATTTTCAAATGATATTTAGATAAATAAATATTGATAATTTGTGTCGAATCATATTTTCAATTCAAATAAATAAACAACAAAATTCTCTTATAAACAATATATATTATGAAGTTTAAAATTAATAATAATTTAACTAATTATCATCAAACGATTTTAAACAATAGATAGTATTAGCTCATGAGTAATGAAGGACTAATGCCCTAAAACTCTTGAAATATGCATTTACTTATGCCCTAGAACATCAATAAATATGGCCTTAAAATTAAATAAAATATGCATAAAAAATCGGCCAAAACGGGAAAACTGTTGAACGTACTGCAACAATATTAAGCAATAACCATAAATCATAAAGATTAAAGAATTTAACATTAACGAACTATCAACAATTGATTAGTGTATCTATCTAGTCTACCTAGTAGATTCTATTAGTATTAGAAACATACAATATAGGTATTGAGACTGGGCTTAGATAAAATAACATTGGTGGTTCATAATTTCAACTATAATTAGGTTAGTTTAATTTATTATAATTAAATTGCCTAAAAAAATTGTTTTCCAGGGAACCCAAGACCATGCAAATTCTAAAAACTCCATAGCAAATTCTAGCGAATAAATAGCAATTTTTCTAAAGAGATTTGAAGTTGTTGGGTTAAAGTGGGGGACCAACTTCACGCAAGTGACTTATACACAACAAATTAAAAATTTAAAAAACCTTTGATTTTAATCTCTAACATGATATTGCACGATATTGTATAATACTAGGTTTTAAAAATTTGTTTTTCGTCATAAACACTTAAAATATTTGGTTAATTGTTTAATAAAAAATAATATGATTTTAAATTAATGGTATAGCTGGTAATATTCCAACGCCAGTTATACAGCTAGTTACAAATAGCTCTAAAACAGTAAAACAAAATATTAACACATTCAAAAAATTTTAGTTTATTTTAAAATATTTTATTTTTTCATTAGAAGTCGCAAATGTATAGTATGTAAATAATCATGCACAATTCGTCATGTGTCATATAAAGGTTAAAAAAGCTAAATTTATTTATGAATCTTTTAAGAAGCACAGAATTTCTAAATGTTTTAAATAGGTAGCTATAATTTTTTAATAATTTGAAATAAGTATACTTAGTACTTTCAAAGTTGAATTTTTTTTATTTTCCTAGCAGATTTATTTTATTTTATTAATGTTAAATAATATATTTTAATTTATTATCAAATATGATGTTGCAATATGATACTATAAAATATACATTATACATACTATGTTCTTATTTCAGATATTATGAACTATTACATTTAGGAGTCAATCACAATAAAAATAACAAGTCAAGTAGTAAACTATTGAATTCAAATTTCGACTTTACTTTCATACTTTGTAAGCAAATAATATATTTGTTCTATGTTTGTTATAATGTGTTTTTTTTAACTACATAGTATACTTTGGTTTTTCTGATTAATAATTATTATTTTAAGTTATTTTCAGGCTTTGGTCATGGTATTGTGATATGTGACTAGTCACTTAGGTGTTGGGTATTTTGAATTATCCAAGGTCTCCTTTATCCTTTAGACATTTCGCCAGTAAGAATTGGAGCAGAAATTATGTGTTATTCTGGTGTCTCCAATTTTTCGTCTATGAAAGGTTTTCTTTTTCTTTTTAATTCATTGTAAATCATGTATTGTGCTTTTAATTTACCCTAGTTTGGATGAGAGTTTGTTTGCTATTTGATTTTAAATTTAATCAAATTGCATACCTCCGTATAAATTGTGATCTAAAGCGGTATATTAGTTAGATACTTCTTACTTTGTTAGCTTGTTTACACTTATTTAAAACTTGGTTAAAGGTGTAAGAACATATGAAAAAAATATTCCAAAGTAGAGTTGATTTGTTTGTAACAAATGACTCTCATCTCATAGAGAGCCATATTTGACACCACAATATCAAAGTCATCATTCAAGACTTCATGAAAATCCTGGACAAAACATCTCAAAACCCCTTAAAAATAACAAAGAAACATTATTGTAGTAGGTACTAGTTTTGTTAACTATCATGATTAAAATACAATTTAAAATGTTAAAGCTATGTATATCAAAGTATTACCTATATTAAATATAATTTAGAACATTTTAATCACAATATCATAAAACATACTACTTACTTACATACTTACTTAGTTATATAATTATATGCTGACAGACAGTCTTCCCACATAATCTTTATGCAATGATTTTATATCATTGAACTCAAATTTAACACATACATTACAGTAGGATTTGGCTAAAAAAAAATAAAATATTTAATCCATAATTAAAATAAATTAACAAAATGTAATCATGAAATATTTATTTACCAGCAATATATACTTATTGTATGATACAACAAGTACACACTAAGTACCTTATTACTATATAAATAAAAAAGAATAACTTAGACAATTAGTATTTAATATTTAATTTTTATCCATATATGAGTTGGCACAATATTATATAATATATAGTTGTTCAAGTTAATTTTTCAAAACTTTTTTATAATTAATTAATGCCTTTCTTTCATTAAACTTCAAAGTTGTGGTATTATGATATATAAATATATATATTACCTATGCATTATTATTTATTATTCAAAATGCAATAAAACAGTATAAAAAACATTCGAATGCAAATTTAGTTACATTGTAATATTTCTGCAGTAAAAGAGATATCTTTTATTACTCCAACGTGCAAAACACCAAATATTACCCAAATATAACTATGTACACTGTCTCTGAATTTGAATTTTTCATCAAAAATAATTATTATGAGGCATTTATTTTTCTCGAGGACTTATGGCTATGAGAATATAACATAAAAGGTTTAAGAAAAAAAGTATATTTCAAGTAACATCCAAGAGATAAAATATTTTTGGTATTTTTTTACAACTGAACGCGAAGCTGTGTAAATGTGACACTAGCATTTGGCTAAATAAAGTTTTTGGTGCCAAAAGAAAGTCAATTACATAAATATATTTGGTCTTTCCAATTTTTTTATATAACTGATACCTACACGAGTAATGAGTATAGAGGGGTTGATTTATGTATTATTTTTGCAAAGTTCCATTCGTGTACGCTGAAATTATGTCAATTTATAAGTTTTTTACCTACTCAAACCATGTTTTTTACAGGTAGGCAACCCATAACCGTTTCCCGTGGCATAGGAACAGAGAAAATAATTTAGAGTAACACGGGCATGTTATCTTTAATCGGTTTCGTTGAGAAAACCCCTTTGACATAGTCTACCGTTCTTGAATGTGTTTGTAATTATCGCGTGTTGAAAATTGGTTGCAAAAAAAAAAAAAAGATATGAAGTAAAAAAACGAGTTGGTAAAGTAACAGGTAAAAAGAAACACCTCGCATGCAAGAACTCATTGAAAATACGATGTGTGTTCGGAATTATTATAAAACGTTGTAATCAGAATTTAGGGGATTTTAAACGGACCGTTTTTCGTTTTAATATAGACCTGTGAAAATGAAAATTCCTTGTCAGAATCTGTCGATTTGGCATGATTTTATGATTTTATGCGTTTGTCCATGTTTGGCAGTCCGTATAATATCATCTCGTTGACTCGTGTTCCATGAAATTCAATTTTTAATCATAACCCATAATAATATAGTATTAGTATTTAGTACTTCACAATTGGTAAGGGAATTAAAAGAATTCCTGTATATCAAATATTATTTATTTTTATAATAAGCGAGCATAGAAATTTCAAAAAAAAAATCATTTTAATACATGAACCTATTAGTTAATCACATAGGTTATAAAAATTTTAATCTGATTTTAGAATCCATATCTTCTAGGTATTTTGGCAAATGATATAAATCATGCTCGATAAAAATATGTCTAAATATATTATTTATAGACAGAAAAATGTATATTTAATATTTATCTGTATAGAGAATTGCTTGTTCAAGCACTGCATATTATCTATAGATATGGAGCAAAACTACGCACACGCTTGAACAACGCTCACATTTGTATTATATTGTAGCTCTATTGAACTCGTTAAAAAAGGTTCGTCTGCCATGCCCTTAACATAATACGAAACGGTTTTTTTTCCCCCGTCCATATATCTCCGACATCGGGTCACTTTTTGGTGGCGTCCGTATGACGTGCATGCGATAAAAGTCGCATTTAGCCCACGGGCTTGCCGAAATTTGTTAAATCCCTGCGGTATACAGTCACTGAATGTACGTTATACGCATGGGGTTTTGCTTTTATTCATATATTTTTTTTTTCGCCAACCGTGGGTTTTCTTGCGAGCGCTCGCTCTCGGTTTTCGGTATTCTAATCGCGATCCTAAACCCAAACCGACTTTACATCTCTCGTCGTCGTCGTCGTCGTCGTCGTCGTCCAGAAACGCGAGCGATGTCAGGCAGCAGCCGCGGCACGGATTTTGAGTAGAGTTAATCTCCCCCATTCTACTCCCTTTGCTCCCTTTGTCTATTCAGAGTAATCGCCCGACGTCAAGAGAGCTTTTAATTTCCCTATTGGATACGCTTGCGTTTTTCTACCAACGGACTACACTCGACCGATAACCCCACACCCCCTTCCGCTCCGATCAAACAGCCATCCGAACCATCTTTAATCGTGCGCGATAAATTCAACGCCACCATCTCCGACTTTTCTCACTTCCCCCCCCCTCTATTTCACAATTCGTGCTACCACACCCACGCAACCACCGGATGACTAACGATCGAAGAGAGTCCCTTCACGGCCATTTACCAATTGCCGTATTTCACGCATGCCGGACTCGCATGTACCATTGTCGAACATTTCAGATTCGGTCGTCGTCCAATTCATTATAATATAATACAAAGAAATCACCAAAAAAAAAAATGGTATTTTTATTCATAAATCAATGCATTTGCACCTCGGATCAATTAATTTTTGTCAGAACGGTGTTTCTAAAATAAGCATTATAACCTCATCATTAAAAGTATAAATATTAGGTAGGTATACCTCATAATTATTGTACAGTCTACATTCATTGTATATATATTTGATAATAGTAACTAGTAATTTTAACTCAAATATTGTCAAAAACATCAAGTGGTAGAGACGTATTTTTCAAGTTGGCTTGTTATCTAGTTTTGAAAATCAATAACTTAAAGTGTTAAACATAAATATTTTTCGACATTGCTTTGGTTTATTGAAGTATTACTCCAAATGAAATAAATTTTAGATAGCTATATACATGATAATTCTTTATATTTATTATCTTAAATATTAAAAAAAAAATGACAATATTAGAACAGTTTAAAGTTTAACTTTTGTTGAATAACAAAATATGATGGTTGAAGAAACGACAAGTCATCTGAAAAAAATTGTTTTTCTAGTCTAAAATACAGTAAACCTATACATATCGTTTATAACTTACTCTGTTTGATTAAACTATAATATGGGTTTCCATTACCTAATTTACGCAAAATGTGGTTCAAAATTACAGTTTGTGACCAAATAATTTACCTATATATGATCCGTCGAATATGGGGGAATTATACCTATATTTTACCTCATAATTTTAATAACCTTCATTGTAGGGTTACATTTTAGTCACTTTTTACATATAGATATAGGTACTACTAACCTACACGCTCAACTCGTATTATAAACTCATTAATTAAAATAATATCTTAGTATAGTTTTAATATGAAATTATGAACTCCATAACGCTGTTTGGTAATATAAACGTAGTAACTTATTCTGTAGATATAAAAGTCGGCTGCAGATGTTCACAAATTTGATATTAAATTAATTTTATACGGAACGAATTTCATTTTAATGTGGAAATTCCGCAATTTTATTTTATGCACACGTTGCATACCTAATGTTTAAATACGATCACAATATAAAATAGGCACCTACTAAAAAATGTGTACCTATGTTTTTACAACTCGTCGTTATGGTTTATAGTTAAATACTCTAATCACTATTTCTTTATACTTTAGAATGAAGTATAATAACAATAATTTTTACAAACAAGAACAATGTGATTTAGATATTATTATGAGTAAATAAAAAAAAAAATTTTTACATTTGTACATTATTTCATTATTTGATATTAAATTCACATTATACATTTACATAAAACATAATATATGTACATTAATTGGTTTCACAAAGATACAATAATAATATTACATTGCCTTGAACTTGCATGTGTTATAAACTTAAAAATAATAATATGAATACAAAAAATAAAACTTAAATATCATTGTGCTTTTTTTAAAAATACTATCTAAACGTAAATAACAAATATTATAATAATATACATGTGCTGATGTATATACATATGTATATAATATAATAACTTTAATTTATTATAGGTAGTAATTAAAAATACATTTCCCAGATTATAGTGATAAAAGTAATGGCTGTATTCGAAAACGCGTTTAGTTAATCTCAAATTGTTATCAATATTATTCGTTAAAAAAACTATTTTTATTTAGGTTATAATACAAGCGTATTAAAGTAAGGAAATAACAACAAAATAAAAATGTACTGTTAAAAAATGTTTTTATTTATATTAATGTGGTTTATTGTCAGTACATTTATAATTTATTACTGTCTATACGCCTTCAAACAAAATTTGTTCATAAACAAGTTTTTGATTTTCAGTAACTTATTGGATAACCGTATGTGTACCTACTACCTACTAATAATTGATTTGGTAAAAAAAAATCTGTTATTTATTGATGGCTTTTATTTCTATGTGTTTTACATCTGTATTATTTGTTTTTTAAAAAACAAACGTTTAAACATTTTCAATTTCATATTATAAACACCCAGGCTCAAAGTAGTAGGGTTTTATTTGTATGAATTGGAAAAGCAATCATCGCAACATTCACATTTGAAAAATGATTAAGAGTGAAGCTCATATTATTTAAAAACACACCACACTTACTGAAATTGCAACAATATTTTTTTTGCATTTAGCCCTAAATCCTAATAGAGACCACTATAAAAATCGAAAAATTTAGACTTTATTTGAGTTCTTACGAATTTTCTTATGTCTTTTTTATAAATATATATATGTGTAATTATCAGCATAATATTTATGTATAAATAATTTATCTTTATTAAAATAAAGGGAGTTTAGCCAAGGCACTTTATATAACATTGTCGCATTATAGAACATAAAAGGTTATAAAAAACTTATAACATTGTGCATGAGCCAGGGATTTGGGCATAAAAATGTCTGCTCCGAATATTTCAGAAAACTAATTAAAAATTATTTTAATAAACTATACTACCATAAACTGTGTTATTTAAGTTAAAAAATATTGAATCAGGTTGAAAATAAATACTTTGGTCTGTGGGTCTGACACCATATGACAAAATGAAAGTTCAAAGTAGATACCTATAGTACATCTATAGTCGATGTACATATAAGTTATAATAACGAAATCAAATGTTCTTATTGCGTATGATGCTCACAATATACCTAGGCACCTCGATTAATTAAACTATTAATTACCTGATATAACGATACTAAAATTATACTATTTATTTACAATGGCTCTGTTCACACCAGGCATTCCTTATTGTGGAGTAGTAAAATAGTTATATTGTCATGACCATGGTCACTTAAGACAGGAAATAGGCAAATAATACGTAAAATGAGAATACATTTAAGTAGATTAAGATTTAAGCTAAATAACTCTGGGTGTTTTTTTCTGTCAAAATGTATTGTTTATATTATATATTATCAGTATAATATTATTATTTATATTTTATATTATTGGTATAGCTATCGATATGGCTATTACACATACATTTAAAGCATAATTTAATATTATTATACGATAACTGATTAGTAAATACACAATATCGAAATATGTTATATTGTATGTGTTTAATCTGAAAAAATATATTTACATGAGAAATTAGCATTTTCAAGACTGTAAAATATTAATTTGTACACACAATGTATGGTAATAAAGGTTTTTTTTTTTTAATGTATTATTTATATTATTTATATCTTTCCAAAGGCATTTTTAATTAAATACAATTTCACTAATGTTTTATGTTCTTCAATGGTACAGAAATAACTTTTAATACATTTTTTAAGAAATTAATTAATATTAGTTACTAGTTTATAACAGTTAAAAAAATTACGGAATAAATGTATTACTTTTTAAATGACACGCTTAAAAATATTAATTTTGATGACTTGAACCGATGGCTTAAATTACCCAGGTAATTAAAATGATATAATTTATAGTTTTTCGAGAAACAAAATAACAGGTCATAAAATTTTAAGGAAATCATAAATTGTTTTAAAAACTTTCTAAAAATACTCAAAAATTGTTTACACGTCATCTTTCATATTATCGATTTAATTTTAATGATTTAAAACTTACCCGATTTAATATATTTATTATACTTAGAAAAAATGAAAATGGGATGATACAATTGCAAGTGATTAAATTTGCAAACTATAAATGGATTCTTTATTCGTTTTAAATATAAACATTTTCTATTGTAAACATAATTCAAAATACAAACTAACTTTGCACTAGTACACTTAATGCTAATATTCAAATAATATTATAATAAAACAAAGCATGGAGTATACATGTTAATAAAAATAAAATTCTAATAAAGATAAAGAAAAATGTAAATAATAATTGTAAAATCAATATAGTAAATAATGTATTTATTTAAATAAACGGAATATTAAAATATTTTAATCATCATCATTATCCTCGTGTGTTTATGTTCATGTTCATATTTAGAGATCTTTGATTTCGCTAAAACATAAAACTACATTTGTTAACTAGAATCAAAAAATGTATTCACTAAAAGATTCTAAATTACCAACCGTACCACGAAATGGTCATCAATTAAATTCTTAAAAATTATTCTATCAAATTATTTTAGTAATTGGTATTCAAAAGTAGAATTTTATTTATGCGTTCATTCTATACTGATTGATATCAAAGTACAAACGTGAATTGGTTACCACATTTTTTTTTTTAAATAACGGGGCAGGCGTTTATTTTTTAGTATTGGTTGCACACGTTTTAGAGCACTAATGAAAATAAATAAATAAATAAATAAATAGGCACCTATTCAAATTTTAGCGTTACCTTTACATCGGAGTTGTCCCTAGTATTTAATAATTATATCTTATATTTTCATCTTCCTTACATTTGTTTTTAAATTTAATAAAATAAGTGTATTCAAAATATCAATGGTTTGATATTGTTTTATTTAAATATTGTGTATTTTTAAAAATATTCTTCTTACCCAAAAAATGATTATCTATCTTACAAGATTACTAACAAACATATACTTATACTGATGCTTTATTCTGAAGTCAATACATTCTTTCTTCAGATCGGAATTGTGAACCCAACCGTCTAAATAAATTATCATTCGATTATTATATTATGTAAAATCATAATATATAGAAAACACTGAAGATCTAACTTTCTTAAAATTAATATTTCATTCGTACATTTGCCAAATAATATACTGGCCCAATCATGACATAACAATCTTTTTTAATAATTTATAGTGTTTTTCAACACAAACACATCCAAACACAAACAAAAGATAGTATGGTACCGAAATAATCAAAAATTATGTATGATTTTGCATGGCCATAATTTTTTTTTATTTATTCAACTTTCATAAAAATATAATAGTAAATAATAGAAATAGCAACAAATACACAACTCGGTAAGATCGTTATAAATATGACTTATTATATAATATAAATTATCGTTCATTTTAGATTGTAAATTTTTTTTATGTATTTACATTTACTATTTAAAATGTGAAAAATAAAATACAGCTCCTACCACAGTCTACTAAATGGTTCGAATTGTTCAAAAATTAATTTATAATGAGAAAAACTAAAATATAAAATATTTTGAAATACCTATTTAATATTATAATTTAAAGCTAGTTTTTTTAGCCCAGAAAATAAACACACCACGGGAAAATAAGTCCACTGAAATAAAAGTCCATGCGAGTGCCATACAATTGTACTATTTTGTTTTTAAAATATTTCGTTGGTTATAATTCAAAAAAAGCATAATACAATAATACTTAATACCTAGTACATAATATATATAACAGATAAAAATAATAATTAATGGCCTATTTGTTCATGTTGGTAAGATGAATAATAAAAAAAAAATAGTAGGTCCATTGGTGTGTATCTATTCTCCTTCTGTTAAACTTGAGCAACGAACTAATATTATAGGTACTGCCGCCTGTTTTGTATTGACTCATTATACTGTTATTTTTTTAGCTGTGTAATTTTTGTATGAATGTAGTATAATATACCTAAGACTGATGTTTTTCTTCTGTAGGTTCTATATTATATAATTAATTATCTAATGACCGAATATAAAACAATTTATAATTATTATAATTTATTATTTAATATATCACGTATACATATTGTGTTCTTATTTCTATTAAACATTTTTTCGTTGGATTTTCGTCTGTAGGCTCTATTTGCGTGCGTTTTTTTCCGTGGTATGTTTATTTTTTGAGGCTTTTTTCCTCGATTCTACAATATAATTTTTAATAAATAAAATAGAAAGGCGAGGTTGTAAAATTAATCAACCACGTAAAGCGCGGGTACTGAACTCAATATGAAAAACCTTAATACATTTTTATGGCTTGACATTTATCCAAAAATGTGGCTTTTCGTACTGAAATTAGAACAATTGAATGATTACTAGATCACCCTAATGATTAAGCCAAAAAAAGCCTTATGGTACCTGATCGAAAAATCAAATTAAAATAATAACATAATATATAATTTACCAACGATTACTAACACCAACATCGAAAAATACGAAATTCCATAGTACAATAAGCGCAATAGTTTATCGAAGTAAGCCGTAAATGTTTATCGTAAAAGCCGATTAATCAATAAGGTCCATCAACGATTTTACAATCGTATTTCAACTGCAGTATGAAACCCAACCCCGTGTGGACGTGAAAACACATATTTACAAGATAAACTGCTGGGTACTAGGTAGTAATAATTATATCCATTGTTAACTGAATAGGTCACTGGGTATTGTGTGTATTTGATTCATAGATTTCTAGTTATGTGCCAAATTTAATTCTGTAAGTTACTGAATATGGTTATATGGATTCGGCGAATAATTCTAACGCTGTGAGAGAAAAACGTTTTTCTTTACTTTTTAATATGTCCTTTTTGTACAATATGTAAAATCCACGAATTGTTAAATGTTAAAATATTGTTAAACGCTTCAATGTTTGCGTCAACCGTAATTTATTATTGCGATGAACATAATATTATCATGTATTATACTCGTTTGTATAATATACGTTAACGTCTGCTAACTGATATTCACATAAAGTTGAGGTTGCCTACTCATCATCGCATACGACATAACTAACGTTGAGTTACCATGGACCGAAAGTCAAACATACTATTTATTAAGTTTTTATATCGATTGAACTTTCAAGTTATCACTATTATTATTTAACTAATACTGTATGACACACAGTAACAATTAGTAATATGTATTAAAGAACTTCATACAATTGTATTCAAATTTTCTATAACCCGTTTTTACATAAACAAATTTATATAATAAACTGTTAGGTAGTAGTAATTATATCCCCTGTTAACTCGGTAGGGCACTGGGTATTAGGTGTATTTGATGTCTTGACTTCTAGCTATATTCCAAATTGAATTATTCTTTCTATAACCAGAAAACGTAATAATAAAAAAATTAGGTTAAATTAGGTACCTAGTCAGACTACATCTCTTTTTTGTCAGATAGTCGTTAAAATCTAGTGAGTACCTAACTAATGACTATAATTTCATTTTCAATAAATATAAATTAATTGACCTCTTTTATAAGACTTCATAATCTCTAGTTCTTATATTAGCACACACAATCAAGAGCGTTATCATAATAAATAAAATGATTAATGTAATTTTTATGATTTTGTTCAACAATTATACTTTATACGCGAGAAGAAGAGAATGAGTTGAAATCGAACCCAGTCACCTACGTTATGTACTCGAATAAAACTTCATAAAGAGTGGCCAATAGGTGTTTTACCGTACATTTAACAAATAAAAACGTTGAGGCACGTTAACGCATCGTATATATGTAGATATTATGGTATACCTAATACCCTAATAAACAAGTCATATCTGATATTGTGGATACAAAATATATTAAACAAATTACCCTGCACGTTCACATACGTAAATGTGTCATACACACATTTCACATGTCAGCTAAGAGTTATCTTTAAAAAAATAAATCGCTCCTATAATAGGTAGGTATAGGTACTTATATTACACGCACTGTGCAATAAAATACAACTGATATTCATGCAAGGGATGTTTAACCAAAGTAAACAGCCACATCAATCGTTCGCGAATCCAAGACGAGAGTCATTCGGCGTACTTATCTACATGTGTTATTCGTCTCGTCTGACAGATATATAAAATAATAGTATGTAATATCAGAGACACGGCGTAAACGAGAAAATTTATCATGTAATTTTCACAGTGCAAACATTTTAGTAATAGATAACAATGAAATATTCCTGCGGTGTAGCTGAGCGGAAGAACGATTTCGGTCCATTCGCGATCGATGATAATAATCGAGATTCTCAATTTGACATAAGTATAACTGTATTGTAGTTGGGCAACTATCGCGTTTTCGTGACGAAAATTCGACAACATTGGCCTCGTGTGACGAGATAATATTATTATGCTGTAACTTCATTAACACATCTCGAAACAGCTTCAGCCGACGATGGAAAATATTACATAACGATAAAACCCGTCTAACTATAGTCGCCTTATATAATTATTATAATACAAATTATTATTAATAATTTAACTGATTACTTGATAATAATATTATAATGGTTCACCGCCAGACGTCAGTTAACGACATTCGCCGATTAACGGATCAAAACTGTCCAAAAGTCAACAGGATATTATAATAACATTGTCGTCAACTTTAAAATTTGTAGACATGTGACAATGTTATCTCGTCCACATCACATATACAGACACTAACCAATTTTATGGTTGGGGAGAGAGCTAAGTAATTGGGTTAGGTTAGGGGCTAAGTAGTAAAATATGATCGTTTCTGGGTTACGCGTCACAATGATTATACTCACAAATATAGATATTGTCAACTGACCAACTGGTAACTGAGAATCAAAATAAATGTTGTGTCAACATTTTCACAATAAATTAAAAACGAAATACACTTTTTAAGCACTCCCCTAAATATGTAATTACCTATTTTACCATCAAAATATGGGTATTAATGTAAGAATATTTTATGATTACATAGCATAACATTACAAATATTCACAATACTGTTAATAGTACTTACCTGTGAATTATCTAAAAGCAATGACTACCTTTTTTTTAAATTTTTTTTTTATTTATATCCTCGGCATCTTTTGCCATTGGCTGCAACAATCGTACAAGGTTTACATTATATTATCTTAAAATATTACTGTAGTAGTTACAAATGATTTATTAAATTAGTCTTAATTATAAATGTCATTGTATTATTTATGTTGTCTGGATGGAGGGCTTCGGAGAGGATGTCTGGTACTCCTGCATCCCGTTTATCCGTTTCATAAGAGAAATAACTACCTTTATTTGATATCGAAAATGTCATTAATACTCTTCACCATGAAACAGGTATAATGCATTGTAATAAAGAATGGTAAACAAGAATGTTTTATTAAAAATTGTTTTCATAATTTGTATACCTTTAAAAATTGTTTAATTACTTAGCGAAACTAAAATTAAAATGATTTACTTGATTTCATACAGACTATTAATACATTAATCATTAATATATTAAGAGTTAAGACTATTAATAAGTTTACTAAACTTAAGAGAGAGGCCCTACATAATATAAAGTTTATAAAGTAATG
The DNA here is from genome assembly GCF_001856785.1 of Myzus persicae. Classification (NCBI taxonomy): domain Eukaryota; kingdom Metazoa; phylum Arthropoda; class Insecta; order Hemiptera; family Aphididae; genus Myzus; species Myzus persicae. The sequence goes on along the minus strand of NW_019101524.1, from coordinate 146,537 downwards.
AACAAAAAATAATGATTCAACCATTTTTTTTTTTTTAAAGCACTAAGTACTATAATTGATTAAATATAAAAACCTTAAAATAAACAAAAACAAACAATAAACATATTAAATCACTATTTTTACTACAGTTACAATTTATTTGAAATTTAATTATATTGATCTGTTATAACGTATAAGTTGTAATCATTAAAAAAAAAGTGACATACACACGATATCAATTCCCCCGAATTTGTATCGACTTTTTTATAGCTGTATTGGCATAATACATATATATACTGGTAAATACTAAATACATAATGAATATAAATAATAATATTTCGATTATTAATGATTACTTTAATTTAATGCAGCTTATCAAAGCTAATGGCTAGTACACTTTTGAATCAATGAAATACGATGGAATTGACACAATATAATCTATTATTTTTTATATAATAGAATATAAACCGTAGCTTAGTAATTTAGATTTAACCTTAGCTTTAAATAATAGTTTTTTTTTTTTTTAAACACGATATTTTGGGTGAATCAATAAATCCTAAAAAAATACCGGGTCTGGCTGTGTCGTAAGTACAAACGGATAACTTGAATACGTTTACAATGTTCGACAATGGACAAGATATAGTTTTATTGTCATTGATATCGGAAATATAGGGAGGAAGGAAGAAAAGTAGGTAGGAAATGCAATGTGTACTTCTTCACATCCAAATGATAATATTTGATTCGACATCATTCAAATTGAATCAATAATTTAGATTCTTTTATCATATTCACATAATGTAATCCATATTGAAATTAATCGTAGATAAATTCCAATGTAAATGTTCTGTGCTCAAACGCAAATAAGCACATCATTTGTTTTTTTCACTTAGAATTTATCATCGGGTATGTAATTGGTATAGGTATATTGTATTTGATCAAAGCATTTGAATACTTATCAAATTGAACTATGCTATATTAATTAACATACATATTAATAAATAGTACCTATAATTAATTCTCATGAATATTGTTCGATATCTCCGGCCATTCCCAAGTTTTCCCGGGAATTTCATCCGAGTTACATTCCCAGAAATGGACTTACCTTAATCATATTTCGTGGGGGATAAAAATGAATATGGAAAATGTGAGGTTCTTTTGGGATTATCGTGATATGCTATGACTATAGCATGATAACCGATGAATTATTGTTGTAATAAGAAGTTTATATTATAATAATTATGTATTTGTCTTGCGTACGAAATATAATAATCTCCTTAGACGACAGCTTCCGGCACAATACAAAAGTAAGTACAGGTGCGCTCACGAAAAAAACCATCCGTATATACTACGACATAGAAAACCACACTCCGTAAAAATACGTATAACATTATGCCGGTGCAATAAAAATAATAATAATAAAATATTATTATATTATGACAGCAATAGTAATAATAATAAAATATTACTTTATTATGGTATACATATAATAGTATCACTTTATTATGAATTATGATACACTTATTAATGACATGCAGGTCATCGCACGGCAAGTGATGACACACGGAACGGCGGTGTTGCGACAATCGGCATATTTTGTGACCTACGTGCGACAAATCGTATGCGACAGGCGGCCACGCACGACTTCACGAGAGACCGTTCGTTATTGTGATCACCGGCCACCACGTGTGATAAATATATTCTCAGTTGGCAAACCACGTGGCCGTCCGCAACAGCACGGGTCCGTGGCCCGGCAATGTGACCATACTCGCATTATACAATAATATTGTCAATGCGTTTCGTGCGAGATCTGATCCACCTCTACGCTGGTTAGGTTAGCTGGTTAGGCTGACTCATCGGTATCCAGCTGCAGGTGGCCCTCGATTATGATATTATTTGCGACTGAGGGCCACGCATGTCGCTAGTCAGGCACACGCAGTTCGTGTGCTAAGGCTGTTCCGTATCAGAGCAGTAGTTGCGGCTCGTCGCTTCGTTGCGGCCAGCCAGAACCACTATATAGTCACTGTTTAGAGACCGCACCTTCAGCGGTGACATATTGATATCATATAACGTCTTGACATCCTAGTCTATACTTAAGTCGGCGATGCATCACGAGACGTTCAGTTCGCCGGGTAGACACATGACCGCCATGCTCATGTCAACGACACATGGCCGTCATGTCGCCATACACTCGTATTATATGGACCTACTGCGTGGTCAGCCGACGATTAGAATATATAACCGCGGTCGTGTCAAACAGTTTTTATCCTGTCCGTTATGACAGTTTTATCGTGTCCACTAAACGCTTGTTCCGCGTGCACGAAAAATGTTCAGACATGTCCAACAACACGGTAACGCGGTTAATCTTGTGGTTACCTAACCCAATCAACCAATCACGAGGACTTAAGCGAATGTGTATAGTGGAAACCCGCCTTTACGAACAACTATCGACGTTTTTAAACCGCAGAGAACGTCCTGCACACAAAGAGGACGTGTGTCCTATAATAAAATTAATATTATTTGTTTGCACTTCGGTTTATTTATTATTATTAACATTTCTGACGGCGGTCCGATCTTTTCCCGCGCCATCGCTATCCTGAACTGTTTGCGCCGGCATATTATAGGCCTTGGCGCCTAGTTATTATTATTGTTATTAAATACAGACATTCTTGAGTTATTAGTTTATTACTATTGAAATTTATCGAAAACTAATCATCGATATAATATTCTACTTCGCAATATCATCTCCGCTCCTCCCCTCATTCGTCTCATTTACGGATCAGAAATCTGTATAACAATATACCTAAAATATTTGTCACCCGACAAGACCTCACACGCACTAACATGCCTACATCGTCATGATTAAAATTAATTTGAATTAGAATTTAAGGTTGGTAATCAAAAGCAAAATAATTCGACACCTGAGTCGATTCGGTAGATTGCGATGTATTCTACTTTTTGTTATGATTTTTGAAAAAACCTAGAAGGCATGTAAAATTCGTCAGTCATCGTGCTAAGAAATTAGATTTAAGTATGATTCAAAATAATATTTTCTGTGTCGGAGAATTTTGAATTTTTTTTTGGTATCAAAAATAACCTAATTAGAACATAAATTGAAATGTGAAAAGATTTTAAAATGTTTATAACTTTTTTTGTATTAATGGTTTTAAAATATACATATAAACGGTACGACACAACAAATATGTTTTTCTTTCTCACATATTAATTTGATTTTTTAACCATGAATAGAGCTTGAACGGTTCTTTTTCAAACCAAATGGTTTTTACTGGAACTTATTTTAGGTGGGTGGCGTCCTTTTACGTGTCTTGAACTGACTATGAAATATATTTTATTATTTTATTTTCGTATATATTCAAAAATAAATACACTCTTAAAATAAAATCATTTACACGACATATTTATAATAATAAATAATAATTGTGGCAACAAAACACAAAAGCAAAAATATAATGGATATATACAACAAAAAATAAACAGCTAAGGTAAAATACCTGGTAAAAAGGTATAGATAACATATATTTTAGATTACGTCATTTGATCATATTCGATCAATAAATGAATTTGTTATTTTATATGCATTTTTTATTTTTTTATTTTGGCCAGGTATTTTTACGAAAACATCATACTCTGTGTTTGTCAGATTCATCTGCACTTCCGCAACTATTAAGTATACGTAAGCTCATTATATAAGCGTTTTTTTTGTGTGAGTGCATCGCGTACTTGTATACATATAAATAATATATTTCATTCACCCGAATACGTCTTATACGAATGTTAAAGTTTTTATTTTCAACTTGACACTTCTTCAATAACTCTAAAATTTTAATCTGAGAGCGTTCAAGACTGAAATTTAGTCAATCACTGACAAATAAATATTATGTATAGAATATCTGGAACGATCTCTATACAGTACTATATTTTCCATCAATTTCTATACTATATAATTAATATGTACCTTCGTAAATATTTAATATACTTTAATACTTTATCATCTCTTTGAACTACGTTTGATATTATGTCCATAAAATCGCAAACATTTCCGTTTCAAGTCATTCACGCTTTTTTTTATGATAACATTATTATATATATATATATATAAATCAAAGTATTTTTTTTCGTATATATACAACCAAATCCAATGACTACGAGGCACAAAAAGAGCATTAGACTTAATTTTACCAGGTTTCTAGATTTTAATATTTCTGCTGTTTTACATTAATCGCCTCGCGCTCATTCAACACGCATAATACTATTGATTATACGTCTCAGGATAAATCCTTGAAAAAGTATCACTGTATCAGCCAACTATGTCGATACAAATGTATAATATTGTTAGATTTATAAACAGTTCCATTTATGCATAAATAAGGTATTGATAACTTATTTCTCAATAGCCTCTGTTATAAATAAAACAATATGCAATATACATATATAAATAAATAATATTAAACCGAATTATCAAAGTTATTTTACGCTTTAAAATTGTAAATATATAATTTATAACACACAAACAAATGGACCTAGGTATAAAGACAAAAGGGACTAAACTAAGATATCAAATAATAGTTTGAACCGTTAAACTATAAAATAAATATATTAATTTTTCCGAGTATTTTATCGTAGTAATTTAATAGTTCTTCAAACACAAAAACAGTAGATATTTGTAAATTGTTGGCGAACAATCAAAATCGCACCCAACGTGAATTTCGATTTATACTTTTTGAGTTTAATTTTAGTAAATATAAAATATTTCATAGCTGAAAACATCAATTAAAAAAATACTAAATAGTAAATATAATGTATCGATATAAATGTATATATAATCAATGCTAAAAATAATATATGCTTCGATACCATTTGTATGGTATAATAATATAGGTATGTACCGTTTGGTCGGCTCGACCATAGCTGTCCGCGACATCAGAATAATGTCGTCTCGTGTATGCCTTTACTGGTCGGTCATCTGTAGCAACCGCAATAATAATGGCTTATGAATTTTGATTTTTTTCAGCTCCAACCCGACGTTGTTCTGGATGGCCATTGTCCATCTGACGTTGACGTCCCTCGTGCTGTTCGCGGTTGGCGCGATCGCTTGGCTGGACTGCCACCACGACCCGGACTGACAAGAGCTGTACACGGGCCACCGTTCGGCCGATGCACCGATGTCGTCCCGACCGACGACCAGCAGCTCGGTGACCATCAGCATGACAACGTTCACGCCCGACCCGCAATCGTCGTCAGTCGGTCATCGGCTCACACCCGGGCCCAGCCTGTTGGTCAGGTCCTGTTAGCGCGGCGGCGGCGCTGACCGGAAATCCGTTTTCCATCGTCCTGCCACGACGGCGATTGTAATATAATGTTATATTGTGCGACGACCGGTGCCGCACTCGAGGGACGACCGGCCGACGATAGCGTCACGGGAACGAATAAACTTTGGTCATTTGTCGTTGTCGTCGTTGTCGTTTTTTTTATATTATTATTATTATTATTATTATTATTATTATTATTATTGTTGTTGTCCGCTACCGTTTTATTGTTTCAACGCGCGTCGACATTATACGACCGTCATGCGAAACGATCGGGTATACCCAAACGTTGTGGATACGAATTCCCCATAAATTAAATTAGTTTAAATTAAAAAAATGTTAGAAAAAAGTCTGAATTAGATTAAAAACGAGAAGACACTCATGACTGCAAACGGGTTTTCTGAGTTACTCGCGTGTACAGTAATTTATTGTTTAAGTGTTATTTTGAATTATGCCGAGAATTGCGGCGAAATACATTTTTATGTTCAGTTTTTTCTACTACTTATGTATTAAGAGTAAGAAAATGTATTATTTTTAGAAGAGATATTTTTACTGCATTTCAAATAAGGCATTATAAGTGTTAGTAATTTTCTAATAATTAACATTCTTAACATTTCAAGATAAATAAAAACCAAGTCCTATATTAGCTAACAATCGAAAAACTTATTCCTAATTTTTTGTACTCCATTGCTTCACATAATTGTCTATTTTAAAAGATATTTAAAATGGTTTATAATTCCAAATAATTAAAATAATTTTAAAAATGTAATAAAAATAAATTCATGACATTATTTTTAATTTCAATCACCAAATAAAAATATTAACTTTCAATCATTGTGCTATATCAAATAATTATTATATAGTGATATAATATTGCACCATTTTTTTTAGAAAAAACTATAAATAAAAAAAATATAGAAACCAATAATGTTAATGTCGACAACAAGGACTAATGATTTTTTTTAACAACAGAATCTATATCATTATCAAATGTATATAGTTCACAAGTTATCCAACAATGCAATGATAAAAAAATTCCATCAAGTCATAATAAATGTTAGAAAATATAAAATTGTGTTTATTAAATTAAATACTGCTTATCTTTGAAGTATTATTTTAATTTTAAACAACTACTGTTCATAGTTGATTTTGAATTTCAATAGAATCAATAAAATTGGTATGTATGAATAAATTAAATCAAACAACATATATATTTATAACTTTTTAGATTAATTTGTCACACTTATTCGCTCAATATTTTTACTAGGAGGTGTATTAATTTAAACAAAACCTACCTAATATAAATTGTTGGTTGTATTACTGACTTAAATGTTTTATTTACTACATATGCCTATACTATATTCACATCGCGTTACCTATATCACTATAATTGGTATAATAATTTTAAGGAGACACTTCAGTATAATATGCCTTATGTAAATAAAAGTCATTGATAGGTATTATGCAATTATAATAATAATATGTAAAATGTAAAATTAATTTTCATTGTTTAACCTAGTCTACTAATTACCCATGTGTCGATCGTTAATCATAAATTAGTTTAGAAATAATATGATAAGTTATTTGTAATTTATTGAATCTGTGAATTTATATACCTATTATATTGAATACATGATAATATGTACAGTGTACACACTATAACGTTTAATTTTATAGTGACGTTGTTAATTTGTATGATTTAGACTAAATACCATTTTTTACAACATAATTTTGTTTATCATTTTCACACGTAATATATTCTGCTTAGTGCCTTTTTAACAAAACAGCTGTGTATAAGATATTGAATAAATTATATGAGTACTTTTACGGCTATTTTATTTATACATAACGTCAAATACAACTTTAAAACATGTCAAATTAATAGATACTTAATTTAATGCTTTGATTTATTGCCAATTGGTAGGTATCTCATATAAAATAGGTTAGAAAAACAAGATTGTTACAAAATATTATGGTTCCACATGAATATCATCAACATTTAATTTATATTTGTACTGCAACCTAAAATACATCAACGAAATTTGTAAAAAATCTCTACAGTATAAATTGTAAAACTAAAAAGCTGGGAAGTCACTCTGCTAGATAGTAGGTGTTATAAATTATCAACTAATAATATACTTTTAATAGCAATCTGTCATCAACTAATAAGTTCATACTACAAAACGTTGTGAATATAGAATCGTATGGTATTATAAACAGCTTAAAATTAAACACAATATTTTTAAAACGTCATTATTGTGTATAGTGAATAATAATAAACATACGGGCTACGGGCATGGCAAAAAGTTTCGATTCTCTACGAAACGATATTTATTCTCTAAGGTTATACTTGTTTTCTATCTGAAGTTATATCTTTTAATTTCGAAAATGTTAATTTTTTCGAACTTTAGTGCTGACAACACCTATTGATTGATATTTCCATGCATATTTTATATTTTTTTGTATTTTGCGGTGGAAGGTATTCCGTGCGAGTTTCAAAACTAAGCTAGAAAGTTTATGGCACCAGTAAATTACATTTTCGCAAAAGAAAAAATGTTGAAAATGTTAGTTTTAATTATTATAGCTCGAATGTCACTCGTCCGTATAACATTATCCTGTAATGTTATTATAGTACACAGTACACACGTCGCGGTTGTGTGCAGGACGTTTGCTGTGATTTAAACATGTCGATAGTTGTTCGCAATGGACAGGATGAAAACTGTTCGTCGGGACCACGGTTATATTCTGATCGTCGGCCGACCACGCAGTTAGTAGGCGTATGATGATTCCAACATGTCGGTCATACGTCATCGACATAAGAATGGCACGGCGCGTCCATCCGGCGAACTGGACGTCTCGTGATGCATCACAGACTTAAGTAAAGACTCGGATGGCACGCGCTCGTATGTTAGCACGTCACCCCTTAAGGTACGGTCTGCAAGCTGCAACTATATAGTGGTTCTGGCTGGCCGCTGTAACGACCCTCGACGACTGCTCTGTTACGGTGAAAGCATAAACCACAAGACATATGGTCTGCCGTGACGACGACTTGCCGTATAAACATTAAACATATCATAGTGTCTGACTGTGACTTTATGACTTCTCATATTTGAGGGCTCTCCGCTGGTGACGGAGGAGTGGACCAGATCGCGTACGATATTATAGCACTGTCGTTGTCGCATGGTCACGGTCACAAGTCGCGACGGACATCTGTGCGGATTAATAATATTGATAGAAATATTAACTGTGGCTGGCGAACAGAATGGTCCCTATAGTGGCCACGATGTCACATTTCATCTCACCACACGAAGTTCGTTGTGAGTGGATTACAATTATTACAGATCATGACGACGCCGCCGAGTACCGTAGTGTGGCATCCAGAATTTGCAGACGATGTAGTCGTCGCTCGTCGTATTGAGTAGTTCTGAATATTTTTATACAGAGTGTCTCAAAATGAACGCAAGATTTGAAACTTCTATAGATCAGTTCATTTATTTCCGTAAGGAAAAACAAAAAAGCATAATATGCCATTCCGTTCAGAAGCAGTCTAGGTTTAAACGTGAATATCGCCATGTGACCCACCCCCCTGCTAGCACTTCAGCCGATTACTCGTTCATTGAAATTGACCATCACACGCATTGGCTCATAAACTTCGTTGAGGACACATCAAATTGTACACATTAAGTTTCAAGAAACTTCGGAATTTGTTCTGGTAAACTCGTGGCCTCTTAAAATGTGGCGTTATTTTTGTGGCCGAGCTTAAGTTTTTTTTTTTGAGAAAGGAACCATAATGTTTTGACAATTTCAAACAACCATTTACTCAGAGTAAATAGAGTACAATTTTTCCAAATATATTTTTAATTTTCATTGTTTATATTATCATAAAATGATAATTTAAATAAAAGTGGAATATGTTTCAAGTTTCTATTACTAATATTTTTTGAGTCTTAAAAAAAATAACAGAAAATATTTGGGGAGAAATCGTTATTTTACATGTTTATAGGTATCTATAATGTAATCAGAATTTCAATTTCAATCTATCATAAAAAAATTATGCATCTAGCTTTACCCTGACAAAAGTAAAGCAAAGTAAATTCGTTTTTACTTAAAAAATAGTATAGTTTTCCACGATTCAATAGTTGCAGTTATTTGTATGGTTAAACCAATAACATACAATTTGCTGAATCTTGAAATAAATGTACCTACAAAATATTGGTTTTAAAAATATGTAAATTCTCTAGAGTGTTATCTATTAGAAGGTTGTTTTTTTCAAATTTGTTCGTGTTTATTTTTTTTTTCTCTAATTCCCTGTTATAATCTTATGCGCATCGTGCTAATTGCACCTAAAGGTACACATTTAAAATTTTCTAAACTAAATTAAATTTTTTAAAAAAAATCCTTCATTTACGGGATTAGTAAAAGTTCATTAGTATTCATGAGTTATAATAATATATTATCCTGGGTGCAAATCCATTTTTCTTTAATAAATAAAAACAAATAAATAATACATCGTGGTTTGTTGACAAAGCGTGTTTTTCTTGTATTGCTTCTCAGTTGTTGTTTGTGTTGTATACTTGTATCCTCTTATACATCTTAAGACAATAAGTAATAATAATTTTGTAATTATTATGATCCTTATTGGTAACTAAAAATGAGATAAATCGATCAATAATTGTCAATAGTTTATTACGATTTGGTAGTAATTAGACAGATTAGATTATATACAGAAACATTTTTCAACTATCCAGTTTTTCAATTTCAATTTTCAGAAACCTGCAGTGACAAATTTAATAAACGATTCTGATATCGAATATTTGTACTCCAAACTTTGAAATTAGCATAGTGAATAATAAATAGTAAATAAGTATATTAATTTAAGGCATTGTGAACTCTTTGAACCAACAACCCGTCATTGAACTAACAAACATAATGTAAAATACTGATTATTTTTTTGTGATAAAAAAACTGAATAAGCTTTATCCACTCAAATAATGTAAAAACACATAAAGAAAGAGGAGTGTGTAAACAAAAAGGGACTATACATTTGAAATTATTTATAATAAAAAGCTAGTTTATTTAACTTTATATAGTAATTGAAGTGATTATAAAAAAATGTACTGATAATTTTTTGTTTCATTTTTTTATTAGAAGAGGGAGATTTCGTCCTATTTAGATTTTACTCTGTAGACGCTATTGACCTTTTTCGTACCACTGCTTGTTTTTTTGGTATTATGCAAATATAAAATATTATATATTTATTACAATAAATTGTGTAATACAATAATTATTGTGATCTAACGAAGCATTTGGATTTACCTTCAATGTACCATGTAAACTGTCACAGGTTATTGTTTCTTGGTATCTTATGAAAATTTGATATGATATTTTATAAATATATCAAAATATACTATTAATGAGTAAGTAGTAATACCTAAAAGCAAGGTAAAATTGTATAATATTATATATCATATAACGAGTAACGGCTGAATGTTAATAGATAACTATGTCTAAGGTACAAGTAATTAGATTTAATTTTTATTTTTATGGGATAATAATAATTTTGTTAAAATAGTTATTGAACAGTTTGAACTAAACATATGCAATTTCTAACCAATAAATTTAGGTACTTACTGAATTTGATCATCAAGTCGTGTTTGTTATTAAAGTAACTACTTATAGCTTAAAATCTTTCGCCGAGTACCAAAATTGGCCGATTTTTTTTTTTAAACTTGAAAAAATTATATTTATATTTCATACCATACTCATAAATGTTTATGATTAACGATTTCGTGAATTCATTTTTTATCCAATTTTTGTAGAGTCTATTGTGTTGATTACTCTCTTTATATTAAAAAAATATATATTAATTAATTTACTACAGTTTAGTACTGAACCTGAATACTTACACGGATAGACATCTCATGAAGGGGTCGCAATGCTGTAGACGCTGCCTCTCCACCAGGACATCTTGTGGTTAACCCGCTCAACATGTAGTTGAACTTTAAATGTCATGTAGTTAAGCCACATAATTTCGAACTACTTCAATTAGTTCAATTCACACTCATATGCCAAAGGTTAGGTTCAGCATGCTCCGACTAACCTGCCTGCAATACTGTGCAGCTCTGCACAGATGTTAAACGACTGATTGATTCCCCTCCTCCTCCTGCTACTCACCGTATAGCTGTCACTATAAATCAATGTCATAATAATTGATAATTTTATCTTCTTAATTTATAAAGTATTATAGAAATTCAGAGGTGTAGTAACTGTATTTTCATTTCTAACTAAAAACTGAACTCCTGAGTTTTGTATTAATTCGTAGTTATGAATATTTCGTCCACAATTGCCGCAACTGTTTGTTTATACTTCGATTGGTCTATGACTACAAGTTACAACAGTTCAAACATGTTAAGAAAGTAAATTTATTAATCCAAATAGTTAATAATTATTTTCCAGAGTCACAATTTATTTCAATTAATGTTGTTTTGCAACAATGGTTTAGGTACTAAAAGTAAATAATTTAAAACCATTATTTCTTGAAAACCCTAGTAACATCATCCATTCCTAAATCTTTGGTATAAACATTTATAGGCCCTAAAAATAGGAATCTGAACCCTTATCTCAACATTTGTCAGAACATTTACTTATCTATATGATGATAAATTAGGAAAAGCGTTTTTAATACAAAAGCTAAGGACCAAAATTGCATTTTCTTATGAAGACTCTTCTGCCTTATATACATTAATATTCTCGATACTTATATAAAACAATTCCCCACTGATTATTTCTTGTTTGACAGGTATGATCATCGTTTAATAAAAAAAACGATTGCCAATGATTAAATTTAGAAATTCTTGGTTTTCCTGTAGAGTTTGTTGGGCTAGTTGCGTGTATTTTACATGCATCAAAACTAATTAGTGATATAATGATTGAAAATATAACAACAAAATTATTGAAACCAATGTTGAGTTGCGATCCCATTTCACCATCATAATCCAATAATAAAAATTAATCAAAAATTAAACAACATGCGTATGGGCACGTGACCGCAAATGCGATAAATAATTATTATTATTATATCACACCACAACGCTTATTGGTTTCAACATTTTTATTACCAGTCGAGAATAGCTAAGAATATAATAATACGTTTTAGCAAGTATTCAAGTCTGGAAAAATAAATGCGTTGTATAAAAAAGATGAACTTCAAACAATTGTTATAAATAAATAAAACATAAATTTACTGTTCTTGCAATATAATATTTTATTTCCATTTTCCAGAACCTAATGATGATCGGGTCTATATTTTGTTCTTACCAAGTACGATACTCTATCAAAGCAGTTGTGAGAAAGTGCCATTTGCTCTTAAACACTATTACAATCATAAATCATATACGGGGAATTGAAAACACAATTTTTTCAATTGGTAATCAGTAATTCCCATCAGGTTTTTATGAAATCTGTACAGTGGAAATTAATTTTAATACTCTGTATGTGCTATTAACGGTGTCGACCTGTTGTTGACATTATATAACTGTAGATAATCCATATTTAAAACCTCCAAATTAATTCAATAATTATTCTTTATATATCTTATATAATATATATTAATATATTATAATATATTTATCTCTATCTGAATGCCTTATTTCAAAATTAAATATGAAATAAAAATGATTAACTTTCTAAACATTTCAAATATTATGAATAAAATTTAAGTAGCGAACAAACGTTAGAAATATCAAATATATTATATAATAAATAAAATAAAATATTCCATTTAATTTTCCTCTTTCTGCTATAATATGAATAATATTAGGTAGTTAAAACGTGTCTAAATTATATGTTCATGAAATAGTGTATTATACCAACTTTTATATAATGCTTGCTATCCTATCACTCAAAGTTCAAAAAATTACTTACAGCCTTATTAAACTTATTAAATTATTTATTTTCATATTACACGTATATATTATACATTTTATTATTTCAACCCAAACAATGATTAAAACTTTTAAGGAATTTCATTTTAAAACTTAAATTAAAAACTGCACCGATTTAAGAAACGACATTCATTTTTATGAAATACCTATATGGCTATATACTATACTTTTCAGTCCGTTTGGAACTTGCTTTTTTTAAAGATAATTTTTATCGAAATAATTTTTTAGCAAATTTCAGAAGTAACTATATTTATTTATCACTTCGAATAGTTTTATTGTTGTTTTGTCGATATCAACAATTCGGTCCAACCAAATTTATCCTATTTAATGTATCTGTGTACATGGGTTGGTACATTACACATTTAAAGCTATCATTTTTATATTTAATGGTTTCTTTGAAATGTTCTTCTATAATTTATATTGCTCATAGGATTTTAAGATTCTGAGAAGAGCAATGAATGTATTGATTTTACGATGATGGGTTTTCTCTGTCTGGAGACACTTTTTTAATAGAAAAAAAAATGCATTCACTTTCAACTTCAACATCTTCCCTGATAGAAAAATGAACCTAGTTAGTACAATAGGGTGACACAATATAAGTAGAACCTTTCCGAATATTTTCTTATTAATTGGAAGAACAAAAAACATTAGGGAAAAACGAGAATTTTCACTCATAACTCGATGTTTATTTAGTTGTAATTCACAAACAAATAACCGTAGATACTTTACATTTTGACTCAATGTCTATATTAACATTTGGTGTAAGTATATGGCATCATTTTCAAAATATTTTGACACTTTGATTTATTTATAAAAGTCTGAAATTTTCTATTTTTCAATGTTGATAGAAAAATGTTTTTTCTAAAAGCGTATTTAAAATTTTACCAAATTCCACGAAAACCACTAAAAATTTTAAAAAAATAGTAACATATAATTCATAAGATAAAAATATAAAAAACAGAGCTATTAACTAAACTGTAAATTATTACGAAAAATATACGGAATGGCTTAAAAATTAATTAGTACCATTTATCATTGAAATCTACAAAAAATGTACTACCAAACACATTTTGGATGAAAAATACTTGAATGTAGCATGACTAATTATATAATGACTGTAAAAGTGTCCATAGTTCAAATAATTGATGAATATATGATTTTTATAATTTTTTATAGTTCTTGTTAAAATCATAACCATACTTTGATAGTACAATCATATTTGTTTCTAAATGATTGATAATCGTAATCTGATGTATTATGTACAAATATGTTCATGTATTTTACTTTATTGTTTCATAAAACTCTGATAACTGTATTTTTTTTATATCAATTGGCAATTATGAAATGAATAACTCAATGAATAATGAGTTTTTAGTAAACACGACTATAATACAACCAATGAAGCAAGACAAGGTTTCTGTATCCTGGTATTTTTTCATATTTAATTTTAAATGGAATCTCAAAAGGGGTTTTCCCATACATATGCAAATATTAAAGACCAAAACTGCCCAGATTCTGCACCAGCACGTCAAACCTTTCGAGCCGGACGGCGGGTAATTAAAAATATTTATCGGGTTGGGCCAGGATAATCCTCAAATTAGATTTTCTGCCAGACCGGGATTCTAAAAATAAAAAAGTGCTTTACGTCCGGACATAATATGACAAAATAATAAAGTTTTATACATTTTTAAGTGGTTCATATAAAATCCATTAAATTAAAATTCCTAAAAAACAACAACAAACAATACGTTATTTGCATTGGTATTTTACTAAAAGTAAGTTACAATTCAAACAAATACTTTAATAAGGCCTAGCAATAAAATATTTGTTATGATAACTTTTATATTTTATAGCTGTATATTTCAATAAATTATACAATCATATAATATAATTGTTACGCATTTGATAACTTAAGCGTACATATTACTTTTGTAAATAGTCAAGAAAGATAAAATTATGATACTATATTTTAATTTTTAATTAAATAAGTACTTCTGTTTTAGATTAAAATGTTTCCATATTTAATTTGTTGTGATTCTTACTGCTCAGTCGAAAACTTTCCTTGGCATAATGGCATGAAAGGTGTCAACGGTGAGTGATTGAAGCCTGAATTCTGAAGGTATAAGCATAAACCTACAATACAACAACTAAACACCTTTACACTGTGTATATTATTTCTTGTTCGCTATATTATATTAATTGTTTACGGGCTACAGTTATATTATTTCCATTATGAAATTGGAACCTTTAAAGTTTAAACTTTTTCTTAATATACACCATGTCCATATTGAGTCTAAATTATACTGACATACGTAGACGACCGGTAAAAAACATAATTGAAATTTCCGACATAAGTGAGCGTGATCGAATTGTCCATAAATAAATGGATAACCATAAAAATATAGTCAAAATATTGTAGCTTTGTACTAATAAATAAGCATTGCTAATCTAGAATAGCGAACAATGATTGTGTACCATTCAACTATAATTTATTAGATATATGAAAATCCAAAAATTATTTATTTTTCAGTCCCGGAATCTTTTAGACCAAAATTTGGTGATATGAACTATGATCATATTGAATCAGACTCATGTACACAGCCACATTGTGTTGCCTATGCGTACATTTATAGGCGTTATTTAATTTAATTAAAAAAATTTATTTGTCGTTGATATTTTTGCCGCTTTTTAGAAGCACGCAACAGACTTAAGTATACAAATATATTAATAGATAAATGCATTTTTATTGAATGAACTTGAAACTAATTTTAATAGATTGAGTGATGTTCTGATGGCCATACATAATAATATTACAAAACATATGAACATGAAAGCTATTTAAGGTACAAAATAATCAAACCCAAGTGAGGAGCTGTTAATCAATACAATTAACAATAAAAAAAACATTTTTACCTATGTGTATGGAAAAAAATTCAACATTTTCAAATGCCTTATAAAGGCTATTTAGCTTAAAATTAGTCGACTAATTATTATTTTATTATTTATTCATGACGCATAGAAATTTATAATATTATAAATAGTGGAATGTATCAAGTTTTTACGATTAATAATTTAAAATTAAACAAAATTACAAAAACCTTTATACTTTTTAATACCTACCCGATTCCGTTGAAACACCATATTATACCCCTAAAAAAATAAAATGACATTATGCCAATTTTTTTTAATTTTTGTTTCTAGTAAGAACAACTTATGAGGAATATTGTATTAAACGTTAAATCCTTACCTAAGTATTAAAATAACATATTTTATGAATTTTGAACTACAACATAATTGGTGAATTGTTGTGATTCTTACTCATTTTGTCGAAATATTAACTTCAGACAATAATAAAAATAAATTATGAATTGTGACCATTCATATTTTGAATTACTATAAGAACTTCGTATGAGGAAAATGACTTCAGATACAAAAAAAGGACCCCAAATCATTGCAAAACTAATATATTCATCGTTTAACTCAAAATCCTAAAATAAACCATAAAAATGTTTGATTATTGACATTTGACACACATTTTTATAACTGTATGGAATGGAATTTGTTTCTGAATTTCAATATTATATTATAAAACTGATATTTAAATATTGAATCTTATTTAAGCCTTTAAGCCCATCCTGACGTATACATAGTACGACAATACGTCGCGCATCACTTTGTTTAAATGTTAATCATTAGACGAGGTAAAATAATATATTAATATTCCATATAACATTCAAACTCTTTAAATACTGCCACATAATATATACTACTATAATATCAAGATATTATTATTATACCAAGTAGGGTACCCAAAGGCTAAAAAAGAACCGATTTTCACTCATATTTTTTTTGACTGCAAAGATTTATAACTGTTTTCAATTTCTTTATAGACAACACTATCTTGAGCAAAACAAACAAAAACAGATTAGTGACCAACATCAATCTGTATTCGGTCCTACTTGTTTTTGTTGTTCATTTGTTTGAATCGAATTGGTATTTAATTGTTCTCGTTAAAAGAGTTGGAAACGGCTCATTTTTTATTTATAACTTGATTCTAAAATTTGAAGAAAGGAGCAAAAGGCTTAAAAACGTTTTTGACATTTCCATTTTTTCTCCATTTATTTATAGTTTTAATTTCGTTTTAATTTCGTTTTTTCAATCTTAAGTTTTCCCATTTGATTGTCATTAAAATTGTTCAACCTTAAATTATTGTTCTTTTCGTTTTATAATTTTGATATGATTTTGGTTACGTTTTTGTTTGCATAATATACGATTTTTCTTATTAAGTGACTATGTATAGTACTTACAGATGCATGTAATATTTTTTGTTATTTATTATTTTAACAAAACTTGTATTTGTTTGAACCACCTATCCGAGTATCCTTAACCTATGACTTTATTCTTCAGTCACGAGATGGCGGCACATGACAACTGATTTTTACTTTAATTATATTCTTGGACATAATCGTTGCATTATCTATCGTAATTTACAAAACATGCAATACATATTACAATTAATTTTTTACTTTACAACTGAAATAAATCAATCTAGAGAATTAGATTATCAAAATACTTTCAGACTTGAAATACTGGAAACTATGACAAAATGTTGATCAATACATATTATGAAAACTGAAAAGTCTAACTGCTCTACTAGCAGTTGAGGCTATACTACATAAATAATTATACTTAACCAGTTTAACTTTAATATTTTGTATATTACTAATAATAGAACCGTTTAAGAATAAAGTAGTACATTATAGTTTAAGCTAATAATAGGGTTAACGGTATTGAAATCGGATACCGGTGTATTGGGATATTAGAATCGGTACCAGTCACCATACGGTGCACCATATTATCGGTACATTCCGGAAAAACCGTAATACCTGCATATACCAGAAAATTGTAATACTGGAACACCTAAGACCTTGATAGGGTTGACGGTATTGAAATCGGATATCGGTATTGCGGAATTGCAGCATTATAATAGGTATAGGTACCGAACAAAACTATTAACAGCATCAACCCATATAGTAATATAATATACGATATTATGTAAAGTACACGGTGTTTTGGTACATCAGAACTTGGGTATTATGGTATACTATTCGAGTGGTATTTGAGCAATAATCGGTTTAGACGTATAGATACTATATAGGACCTATATATAGGTACTGATATAAGACCGATGTTTACCGAAAAAAAAACCTTCAACACTAGTCCCTAGCTAATATGCATATTATAATAGGTATAGTATCTATTAATATATACAGACATTATTTAATTCTTTTAAATTGCATCAATTTATTTTTGTACTTGATTTTTGATTGTATATCGTAGCTAATATTCAAAATAAAACTTGTCGTTAACTTCGTCAATAGTACTGTGAAATATTGTATTTTTGCAATTATAAGAAGAGATAAACTTTTATCAAAAAAAACCTAATATAACGATATTATAATATATTTTGTTTTATAATAAACTACATAAATAACAACATTTCCATAGATACTATAAAAACATACAATTATTAAAAGAAAATTCTGCACATCCCTCATCCAATTACGTATAACATTCCAAATAAAGGTACCTACTCCACCTTTTCATTGAAAAAGAACTTCAACAAAACTATAAAAATTATAATAATATTACTCAAAGAAACGCTAAAAACATTGTTAAAGGCATTCGCCATCAAAGGCTGAACCACAACAACCTTCCAAACACTTGGAAGGAAGCACTCACCAAGTACCTACAATAAAACTAATGTTATTAAATATCAAAAAGGTGTTAAACTATTACCATAGAAATATATTATTTGATTTAATTTAAAGTTTGATCTCCAATATTTTACATATTTTATATATTTTAAGGGCCACATAATCTGTCGAAGTTTTCATTATGAAATTAATGTGTGTAATATATATTATTTTTTTTGTATAAGTTCAAAGAACTAACACACAAGAGTACAAGACACAAGTACAGTGTACACAGCACTGTACGTCTGTACATTGTATAACACTGTATGTGTATTGTGATGAGTATAAGAGTAACGGCTAATGAATCCAGATATACAATAGACGTAACTTTATACGTAACGTCATACGGAATTAGAATTTTTAAGTTAATTAAAAATATGCAGAATGTAGATGTGCAATGTGCATTTAAAGGTATTTTATTACGTAAATCACTTATGACATGCCAGTCGAACATGTGATAGTATTAAAACAATCAATGACAAATAATTGTTAAAGTACTTAATTCTCAACTTAAAATAATTTTTACAATCAAAACTAATCCTAAGTACTCAGTACTCACTCAGTAGTTGACAAACTCGGTAGTTATAAATTATATGCATTTTAGCGCTGTTATTTACAGTTAAACTTAAGTATTTGAGAAAATTTAACCTTACATTTAAATCAATAAATATTATTTTATTTTAAGCGCCTGCACTTTATACACCTTTCCACCTATCAAAATAATCACTTATTTCATTACAAATGGCTCAAACATACAAAATTGATATTAAAATGTACCCTTGGTACCTACATTACTTTTCATTTAATATTGGTCACTATACGTCTTTACTTTTAGTTTAACTTTATTAAACGTATTTATAATTTTATTTATGCGTATTATAAATGCCCCAAAGTATGATATCAGCCAAAAATATTGTAAAACCAATAAGCAACGGTTTGAATATTCCAAAAGGAATCGAACTAAAGTGGTATTATATAATATGGTAAATTATATTCATTTTAATTACTATACAGTTATATTGTATTTTAAGCATATTCACCATCAAAATTCCATAATTATTAACGCTGATAAGATTTTTGGTGAACTTTATCGCTCAAAAAAACTTTTATCTATACATTTACCAAACAAATTTAATGCAAAACATAATTATTTGTGAGTACTCAAGTTTTATTATACACAATCCAAAACAAGTATTGAAAAATAGTTATGACAATAATAATCGTTGATATCCAGTTGACAAACATTTTTAAACCACTGTTGTAGTACTGTGCCTATACGTATTATGGCTAGATTAAGAGACCACTGACGACTGACGAGACGACGACCGAGCACATGAACGTCTCAGCGGCTGCGCATTCTCGTTATCCAACTGACCAATAAAGCGTCCTGCAGATAGTTTATGCATAGGGGCCACGAGTCATCTAACGTAAGCACACATTAGAGACGGAAGATTATTACTAAGAATTTGAAAAAATAAATATTACAAATTCAGAGGCAGAAACAAACTTGGCATCCGACGCTTGCAACGCAGTTTCTTAGGAACTTTTTGGACCGTCTCCAAAGTGATTTATATCCCCCAGACCGTCGAGGTCTGACGACTATTTCACTGAGGTTCTGTATTAGAAATGACGGCCATGCTTTCGAAGATCCATACACCACCAATTGTTGATAAGTTGTTATGTTGTATGGCAGGTTCATATTATTTCGGGGTATCGATCGAAACGCCCAAGGTCCTTGCATCCGACGTAATGAACGGCATTTTATCCCCATAAATGGCGAAACAGATAGGTCCAGAGTGTCCGTTACAGCACGGACATTAACTTCAAAAAACTCGCGTTTCCTCTTTCTGCAGTTGGCGTCCATTGATACAGTTAATACGCACGATGTCCGATTCAGTATTTCATAGCCAATTGTATATAAGTAATGAGACCATGCGCTACCAATATATACAATTAAAACAATAGTGCACACGAGTACCTATATTGTATAAAGATTTACAATATCTTCCAATGACGATCATAGTTATAGAAAAAAATAGTATGGTGTTTTACAGAAATCATAGTTACCTAAATAAATATTCTACTAGTTTACAATGAAATGCATTGACAAAAAATGAATCCATTTTACATTATACAATTGATTGATAACAATGAATTTTCTAATCTATGATTATTTTGAACAAAAATATCTTATAAAATATTCTTAATAGATACAGATGGAGATGGATGTACTGACATTTAAAATGTTTATAATCAATATATCATTATTCATTACTATATGTATTGATGATATTTTTATCTAAATGGTTTAAGACTGTTTTTACTTTTTGTTGTAAAATAACGTACTTTTAAGTGTTACAAATATTAAGTAAACAATAACGCATAATATGAGTATAATATTATTGTCTATGGCATTTTAACACTGTTTACTGTTAGCGCATACAAATTAGACGTTTAATGTTAATTATATATTACATGTGTTTGCCCAAATATCGGTTTAACTTACAAGTTACAATCAAATATAAATACAATTGAAAAACTCACATTAATATATTCGACACTGTGGTTCATTGCATGGTATAATATTATTTCAAAACTATATACGCATACAAAAGAAACGAAAAATCATTTACTGATATACCTATCAATGTATGAAAACAAACGTCTAGACTCTACAACACAGAGTATTGGTATACATGTCGCTAGACGTGTTCTGGCTGCAGTAAGAGGCGAGGCGTTGGAGTGCGGTCGTCGAGATTAACAAAATATCCGCAAAAATCACGTGCAACTCGTACAACGCGCGTTCGTGATGCATAACCGAATTTCTGGACTGTACAATATTATTATTATTATTATTATTATTATAATACGGAGCGATGCCGCACGCCGCGTCCGCGACTACGTCGTCTATAATTAATATTATAGACTGGTGTCCTTTACACAGGACCTAACCTCACGGCACGTCACTCTGGTAAAATAGATTCGAAAACATCCAACCGTATGCGACAACTGAGTAACTGATATGTAAATGGTCGTGCGGGGACGAGACGTACTATCGGTGCTTAACGTTTGTCACCGCTGGAGAAGGGGTGGGTCGGTCGTACAACACTTAAACGCATACTATTATTAAACAATATATAAGCTTTAGATTTAAACGGCCAATTTCCGTCACCTGCAGGCCACTCTAATCTTCCGCGCCCTGCTGCAAGTTCGTCTTTCTCTGCAGATTCGGAGAAGAATGATTAAATTTGACCGTTGACCTAACCACGTCGTTGTTTTTTTGTTTCTGTCGTGTAAACCCATTTTGCTACAGTAATATACAAATAACGCAAGCAGGACAAATGTCGAACGATCAGTTTGAATTTACCATTTATCAGCATAAAATTACAAATGAAATAGTTTTAGACAAAATCATTAAGAGGACCCTACCCATGCATTTGTTGTCTCCGTCTTACACGAGTGCGACATAGAACATTTTCGTTCACTAGTTTCAATAGTGTGCTATTAGTTTTGGTATTAGAGTGAATTTACCTATTATCAAAGTTTTAAGTAAGAACATTATCTATGTTTAAGCGTTGGCGGATTTTTGGATATTTTAATTTTCAAGCGAGATATGAGCATTTCCGATTTGTGTTATTTCACATACTCATATCTCGCTTGAAAATTAAAATACCTTAAAATCCGCAAACGCTTAAACATAGATAATGTTCTTTACCTAAAACTTTGATAATAGGTCAATTCACTCTAATACCAAAACTAATAGCACACTATTGAAACTAGTGAACGAAAATGACCTGTGTCGTACGTGTGTAAGACACGTGGGCAACATCCTCTTAACAACTAACAGCTATCCATATAGAGATGGATTTACACGGTACCACCCTTTTACAATTTGTTTTCATACATGAAGTACCACTCGCTTTTTTTAGGACATTGAGTTGAAAAATATTATTATTGTTATTATTGCCAAAACAATAACAATTCATGAATCCATTTAAACTCGTTTTCTAATTTATATTGATAACACGTGTTATAATAAATATTAAACCTTTTTCTGTCTCGTTTATAATAACATAAAGATTATAATGGAAACTATTCAAGTTGTTCAAACATTTCAAATCAAAAAATAACAAAACAAAGTTAGTTGGCCATATTAAGTAATTAGTTATTAGAGTTTAAAAAAAGTTTTAAAATCGTGCCATATATTATACTAAAGGAATAACAACATTTTGATTCCAAAAATCTCTCTGGATTAAATTGTTTTATCTTTTCCAATGAAGTATACTCTTGTGTCGGACAAATGCTGTTGCTTATCCTTCGTTCATATACGCTCATTGCAACCATCGTTTTCGTTTACTTACTTCATAGTAGTTAAGTAATAATTGAGAGCCATTTAAACGAAATTAATTTGAAAACATAAAATTAGCTCACTGACCGAGTGGTCCTACAACCTCAACGCCAGCACGGCAGCATATATTTAAACATTCACTGGTAAGAAAGAGAAAAATAAATAAATATCGACGGGATTTGTTATAATAACGAGGGGTCTGCGTATGGAGAAAAAACCCTAGGGTAAAACTATACGTGATGAAAAAAATACTCACACATTCATATATATATATATATATATACGCACACACAAATAGACCTGTATGCCGTACGGACCGTACCGACGTCTTGACTCCGAAGGGGGCGGTATTTTTTTTCTCTTATATTCCATTCCGCAGAAGAATCCCCGGGCCGCCTTTGTCACGTTCAATTCTACGAAATTACGCGGGTTTCTATTTCGTTTCACGTCAAAAAAAAAACTTCTTAACGTACGCAGACCCAAATTTTGTTTGCAAACGAGAAAAAAGTCTCGTGGTTATTGTGGATTAGGTGTCCCGTTTTTTTGTGTAAAATTTACTGTTTCGCAGTCATCGTTGAAATTCTTTTAGTGAATAGGTAATAAGAAGACCTTCTTGCAGGTCAAAACACGAATTACACGATTTATATTTTATATTGAACATACGATAACGTTTCACAGAGTTTATTAGTCTTATTTGATCATATTAATATAATTTGATTTTTGATTAGGCACAAGCACAATAAATAATAAGTATTCTACTTAGTATTTAATATTGTACAATAAATAAATAGGTTACAGTTCTAGACATGACTTGTGCGGTAAACACGATTAATGCAGACACACTTTAAAAATAAAAATTAATCAATTAATGAATCCGTATAAATAAGTTTTAATATTGTTATCTCTAAACAGTCTAAACACGATGATAATTATTAGCAAAATAATTTAAATTTATTTATAATGGTATACCTACTGTTTCGTTATTAATAACATATGTATTTTAAAGTTGTAGAATTATTTAATAAAATATAACGCATTATAATTATTTAAAATTGTTTTATCATTCATAATATATTTAGGACAATTAACACAAGGAAGTTGGTTTTATTATTCATCAAAAAAAAATAATAAATAAATAAATAATTAAGCAATTTCTAAATCGACATTATTATGCCATTTATAGAAAGTTAACGAAATGTTAAAAAAAAATATAAACTATATAAATTTTAGTACCTATATGGCTACCTATATATTATGATTATATAAAAATATAAGACTTTTTTATTATAAAAATGTTGTAGAATATTGTGTCACCACTGCAGCAGTATGTCATCACCTCAAAAAAAAAATCATATACAATAATACTGTATATGTATTCATAAGTATGTACAAACATTTATACATATATATGTGTATAATAACATTTCAAAACATTAACATTACAAAGTATTATAAAGTGGTTTAAAGACATAAAAAAATGTATACATATATTATATATTATTTTTATATTAATAGCGGCTCCTGTGATAACTGGTTAATAGTTAATACGGGGGCACGTTACAAGGATTCGTCCTTACACAGTTCGTTTAAAAGTATAAGATTTTAATTTTAAAATATTGTAAGCTGAAAAAATTATTTCCACTTTTTTTTGAAAAAAATGTATTTTTTCCACAGGTAACTTTATTATAATTCAATATGTAATAATAATATTGTATATGTTATTGCAATATTACCTAAATTAGATATTATAAAAAGCAATTTTTTTTTATTGAGAGCCAGCGGCAACATGAGCCATTGGGAGTACAATTATATAAATATATAAAATTGTAATATTAATGTCAATTGTCAATAGACACCACCATAAATATAACCATTCTTATATAGTTATATGTATATTTTTTGATCTTAGGTACTAATTTATAAAGTATTTAGTGCATGCAGATTGTAAATATACTCGTTTTTAGTAAAAAAAAACAGAAATTAAAATTTTTTTTTTAATTTGGAAACTTTCTACTGTCACACATGGGATCTTGCAACAGTGCTTAATGTCTGATATTATATTATTACAAAAGGTAATATTTATTATTATCAATCATTGAGAAATGTAGAGACCAACATAATATTGTTTTTTTTTATCTCATAAATCATTTAGTCTTAGAGTAATATCGCCAAATTGTAAAGGTAGTTTACCTAATTGGCTTCTAATCATAACAGATATTATAAAAATCAATTTACCAAACCATTAGAAATCACAATAATTATTATCATTAGCATGATACTGAAGCTATAACTAGGTATATTAAAGGTGTGTTTTTAGAACAAAAAAGTGACTCATAGGAAAAACTCTCACGCCTCGTGAAATAGTCAAATGTTGATAATTTTCTTCTTTAAAATAAAGAGATTTTATACATATCACATTGAACCCCAATTTAAAAATCTTTAATTTCAGTATTTATAATAAACGTCTAAATACTTACAAATTATTTTAATTATATTTTTACTGCGTTATTGAAATTGTACTAAAAATCGGAATCTAATAATTGAGCTGAATAAAGTTTCCCTCTTTCAAATAAAATAAATAGTTATTATAATTCGACTATTTTGCAATAATTTTGTTTCCCGTCAAGTCTTTTTTGACCGTTGAAATGGTTTGATTTTATTTTACCGTACTGTTAATTGTATTGCCCCTGTATAGCTAGAAATTACATGCATAAAAACCTTAATCAAATACCGGCTCCTATACCGGACTTTTTATTTTTAATACTTCTTCAATAGACTTTCAAGTTTATTCTGACAATTTTTATTAATTTTAATTTGTAAAAAATAACTTTATATACCACTACACGCATTATGCTAACACAGGAATTTATTTTTAAAATACAATTTATGATATTCAATTTACCTACATAATATTGAATCAGCATACTCGTATTTGAATATTAATTATTACTTTTTATTGTTATTAATTGTTAAATTGTTACGAATTTAATGGAAATGGTTATTAGCCTACTTATTTGCAAGAATATGATAATAACATTTACAATTCTATAAAATAATTATAACTACCTTAATAAATCACTCAAAATTAACTGTACCTATACTAGGTACCTGTATACAAATTATATAATCATTGTAATTGAACAACTATTTCATCTGTACCGAGTAATAAAATGTATGCATAATAATGTATATTAATAGGTAACTATAATAATTATTTATGATCCAACTGGAATAACATACATCAATTTATGTAAATATAATAAATAGTTTATACTGTTTTTTTGGTTTATTTGAGTATATTATAATTTATAGATTAAAATACTCAAATATTAAAAACACATTTAGTAATTATGATAAATATTCATTATCATTAGAATTTACGGCACCGACCTCTTTTACTCCTTGACATTATCTTAGGATTAATTTTACACCAGAAGATATCTCGTTTGGCATTAATATTATATTATTTAAAATATCGAGTTTATAAATTTCTATTTGAACCATATAACTATAAATCTTGAACATACAAATCCCGAAAACAAATTACAATCATGCGTGTATTTAATATATGATACCTATATTCAGGCACGGATCCAGAGCAAATATCTAGGGGCCCACAATTTTTTGTTAATGTAAAATTACAATACTGGAATTACTGTCCACCACGAACTAAGATAGTACTGTCTTAGTTTGTGCATCCCAGAATGATACGTATAATAATATATTAAATTATCAGACATACGAGTACGTCATGTAATTTAAAGTATAGTAATATCAGGATCTGTAGAATAATTAAAAAATTTGGGAAATAATATTTCTATTGGAGGGCATAGCCCCCCCCCCTGGATCCGTCCCTGTACCTATTATATTTGAAAGTTATAAATTATAACCATATATGGTGCAGGTTTAATGTTATATTATATTATACATTAATATTGTAAAGATTTGAACTTTCGACATATTTTATAAATGGATGCAGTATGGTTATGGGTTAACCGTATAACGCTTACCTTATTCATATACCTTTAATGCTTACCATTCGCTAAATCGATAAATATAGAATAGAATAGGTTATTTCCAGTAAATTATACGTATAAGTATCAGGAAATCACAAAAAAATACAAACTAAAATAATTAAGAATTTGAAAATTTAATATTTTTCTTATCCGTTTATTTTTAAACCATAGAATACTAACTTTATACATATTTTATACACCTTTATTACTTACCATTTATCAAATAATCATAGGTTATCTTCGGTCAATTTTACGTGTATTTCATATACAAGTAGTTGAAACGACGAAAGGGGTCAATAACCAACTGATTTACTGATAGCAATAAGATGTTATACTTTATCATTAAAGATATTGCTTAACTTTTTTGACGAGTGAATAGACCGAAACTCAAGATATATATTATGCTAAGAATTATCAGTATAAAATAGTCCATATCGTCAATAAAATATCGAAAATGACAAAATTATTTTAATTATATTAACTTTTTTTTAAACAGGTACGTTGAATACCACATTGGATCCTTCAGTTTAACTTGTGTTAAAAGTCTTTTGTACAGTGAACACAAGGCCACAAGTCTTAAGAATTTACTTGTAACACTTATTTCAGAAGTAGAAGACAATATTACGCCAAAAATCTATAAAACTCTGTAAATTTTAAATAATATTTATATTATTTTATTGGAAATCTAATAATTCATTTCTATGTTAAGTTTACTTAGCACAGTAAAAACGGTAAGAACATTATGACGACGTATCAATTTGGTTAGGTCTACCTATAAGATAATATAATATTGTGTTATATCATTATATACCTATAATAGGTACCTATATTATTTTTATGAAAAATAGCTTTAATCTTATATAATAATAATACAGATAAACATAGAAGATATTTTTATTTTTATTTTCAGCTAAATCAAAGAAAATAATAATTAGTTAATACATTTTATAATATCTATACTTATATACCTATAATACTGTATCATTATTATGTATTAGGTATCTAAACTTATTGGAGTATTTTTTGAAAATCAACTTTCTATTAAATTTTTTATTTTTAAATTTGTACTGTAAAATTAAGCCAAATGGTCCCAACTATTACATGTAAGTCCCATCGAGAAAACTTTTCATAAAGAAATGCCCATTATTACTGATACTTCATTTTACCCTAAGCTAGTAAATATACGACGGCAATTTATTTGATTTTTTATACGTGCACAACAAATAAACACTGAACAAGGCCAATTTTCAAAATTGTAGCAGTGAAATTAAGAAATACGTTCAAAGAGTAAACTCTATAATATAATAACTGTTGGACAAGGAATAAAATTAGAGTTTTAGATGGGTTTCACAATGATGTGTATTATATAATATATGTGATTTTTTTGTGTTTATAAACACTTTATGAAGTAGATAGTAAAAAATAAGTTGGTATTTTGGAAAGGTTAAAAGTTAAAATTTCTCTATACTTCTTCAAAATATTTAGATGAATTTTAAGCCATTTATTTCAGGAACTTATTCTACAGCATGCAGGTATTGACTGAAATTATAATAGCAGCAAATAGTACTATAATAAATAATAACTAATATATAATATATGCGGTTGGTTTTTAGCAAAAAATTAGTTCCATCAACCGTACTACGCCTTAAAGAAAAATAAATTACTTATATCTATAAAATATATGATATAATATATAATATATAATACATACCCTTTGAAAATAATATAAGCTGAGAGACGGTCTAGGTTTAGAATGGTTTTAGTATGCAATATTTCATAATTGAATTTATACACTATTATTACTATTATTCATACACATATTTATATACCACACACATTACAGTAACTTCAATTATTATTAATGACGATCGAGGTACTCTCAATACCTACTATACACCAGAGCGAATACTCTAATTTTTTTTTTAATTAGTACAATTTCAGTTTAAATGTTTGTATGAGTCAATAGGTATTTTACAATATCATTAAAGCAGAGTTTAACATCAATTTTTGAGATAAGATCATTAAAATGTTTGTTTTGTAATCACATACATGTTTAAGAAGACTGATGGTACCAAATGTGTTGTCTCCGTATACGAACGTAAAACATCGTAAATGTTCATTCAGCACAATGCATTTTGTGCGGTTAGCTATATTAGAGTGAATCAATTTATCAACCCAGCATTCTAATCGAGCATTATAATATATTAATTATTATATATATATATATGAATTATGTAGTGCATCTTAATATCTTATAGGTTTCTAATGATATTTAAAGTTTAAATTGAGTCTTAAATATGTAAAATAAAGAATGCAATTTTAAAATTCTCATAACTCGCTTTAAAGTTTAAATAATGACAATAGACTTGTGGATGTGCCTTAGATGATATATATAATTTTAAATTTGATAACAAGTCAATTAACTGTAATATTTAAACTATCGACATAAACTAAATTCTGCTGAACGAAGATTTTCAATTCAGTACGTTTGTAACTTTGTATGAAGGTGACAAAACGTACGGATTCGTACCAGTCTTTTTAATTATTAATAAAAACAAATCACAGCGTAACTTAATAAAAAAAATGATGACTTAAAGCTTACAAATAAACTTTAAAAAAAAAAAATATATTTTATGAAGTAGATTTTCGATTGTGGATTCATTACACATAGAGTCTTAACTCTACTTCGGGAAGACACTATTTCAGACTTCTAATTAAGCAATTTTTTATTTGTAGAACAAATGGAAAATAATAGAGCAAGTTTTCAGCAATTCAAAAACAATTATTTGTTTTTGCGCTAGTAAACGATCTGCACAAATACTATTTTTTATTTTCAGTATTTTAACAAAATATATTTACTAAGAAACATATTTATTTTTTAATATGACAGATATTTATTGATTATTAAATTTATAACAAGAGTTAATAGTTATATAAAAATATAAAATAGTTAACGACATTATAAACATATTAACTATTTAATATTTATAGTTTTAGAATATTGTTACGAGTATAGTTAACATTTTTAAAACTGTTCTAGATTTAAATGTTAAATTTATGTCTCTAAAAAATTGATTTAATTTTAAAGCATTACTTTCATCATACGAATTGTATTTCCAAGATACATTCAAATTATTGATTTTTCGACGTTTAGTTTGTTCTGAAGACTCTTCAACATTTTTACAGGACACCCCATTTTTGGCAGTGCCAAAAATGTTGGTATCCTTATTAGTTGTAAATGATTTTCCTTTTACGGTTGTTGTAGTTCTCTAGTTCAATGTGCCGAGTTGTGGAAAAAAGCATTAAATTGCTACTAACTTGCTTACGTAATAAGATACTTCTAGTTTCTCGATGCACACCGACTTCAATTTACCAACTATTAAGAACTACATAAAGGATATATCGGCAAGTTTCTTCTGTCATCTACGCAAAGCAAGCGGTCCACTGCATTTCGGGTTAAATGTCGGCCCCATCAATCGAAGACTAAAACGTGGTCGTCCCCATGATGTCCTAAAGTAGCCTATCTTCAACCTAGTTAATTATTATTACATTATATTATGTTAATATCTTTTTTATAAATAGCCAAACAAATTTTTTGTTCTTTATATAACTAAGTTTAGATGATTTTGTCAGGAAAACTTTATAAATAAATAAAAAAAAAAGAAAAAAAAGAAAAGATACTTCTAGTTTCTACTACGGTAGATCTTACATATTTCCATTCAAGATTTGACCGATAAACAACACACCAAATCTTATGATTGTGTATCATTATCATCGTGTATCTGCGGCTACAACTATTTAAATATAATATTAGTAATTTAATTTACAAAAAGGGAAACGGAAACCCCGTGTATAGACCCAGTATTATAAATTTTGTTTACTTACGGCTTACTGAAAACGCGTCGTTGCCGGCTGTCGTTCAGTCTTTAGTGATCGTTTTATTACCGAATGGGAAAATAAATGCCAATAACAAAATTATTAACGATAACGAATAGTTAACTGTAGTACAGTACTCTACTATAATAAACATATAATAATTATAAATATAATAGTCCACATGCGTCGGCAACCGGTTTATCAGTGATTTTCTTATCGGTTTTCGGTATTACGTATTCATAGAAAACCCTAAATCGTGGTGCTCTTGCCTACGATTTCTATTAATAAACATAGTTTAGTAGTTAACATTTTTAAATTATATACAATTATTAATCATTATTCACTAATGTACTAAGCAGGTAGGTGTATAAAATGATTTTCTTATTGCAAATAAGTTCTTATACCTGTAGAAACTACTAATTGCTGTCTTATCTTAAATTAATAATATTAAATTATGGAAAATCAGTTACTCAAAAATTGATTATTAAGTGCGTGTCTAGCTTTTCCAAATACGTAAAATAAGCCCTGATTTGCAGAATTGGAAACTTAAGTTTGTGGTTTTAGTGGAGGAATTTTGATTATAGCCACTCACTATTCATAATATAAAATTTATCAAATTGTTTGTTGGACTTCAATCATTTTTGTGAAAAGACTATCGAACAATTTACAGTTTAACTTTTAAGTAATGCATTTAGTATGCATATACCCTCGATGTATCTATTTACTATCTCAGATACAACTATTGAAACATTATTGCATGAAATTAAATATAAATTTTCCACTATTAACAGATATAATCGATTGTAAAGAACTGTTTTTTTTTAAGTTTTCAACAATATCCCGAATTAAAAACCTATCGTTATTTTTTTTAATTTTTGATTTTACTGAAGAAATTTAAATATTAACACAAACTTTTTAACCATAAAAATTATTTATTTTACTAACATTAATTAATTGTTTAATTTGATTTTATAATATGACTTTTTGGTTAAAATATAAACCTAAATATTAATTACTTTGTTCTTACTTTTTAATTTGATTTCTATCGTCGAAAAATAGTATCGATCAGACAAATAAATCCTAATACAAACTTTAAAAATTGTATTAATACAAGGTTAATACGGAACTTAATATGTGAGTTATAAAACGTGTAAGCTATGTTGAAAGTAAAGTAGGTACATATTATTAAAGTGCACATTTTGTCTAATACGGGTAATTACCTAGTTGTTAATTTATATCTTAATATCTTATCACGTTTATACTTTTAAGTAACATAATGTTATTATAATAGATTGCCTGAAAAATTACCCACGTCGCAAATGTCGACAAATTGTTAAAATACTGGTTTTCGTGATAACCTTAAACCCACATTTTCTTTATAAAAATGGTATTTGTGTGCCGAGATTGTTAACATTTGATATTATTTGTTTTTGAATATCTGAGAATTTGCTCTATTTATTTCCATTTGTACTACAAATGAAAGAACTTTGTAATTTAAAGTGGTACTCTTTATCAAATACAAAAACGTCGAAAATAATTTGTTTAATATTTTTAGTATGATATAAAATAGAAAAACAAAATAAAAACTTTAGTTAGGGTGTCTCTTTTGTTATTTAAAGATAATCACATCGTTTATATAAAAATTATGAATGGTTATAAAAATAATGTAGTCTAATTACGACAGGAGAACACGGCAACTAAAACAACGTAATTCGACGTGATGGAGATTGAAAAAAGAAAACATCTTGCGAACAATGCTACTGTAGTACTGTTTTCTTGAAATTTGACCTATAGACGGTCGTAACTCTGTATCGATATTCCCTAGGATGTGTAAATAATACACGTTATTAAAAAACCATAAAAACTTTGGACGTTTCAGACCACTGTGCACTATACATACCTGATACCTGAGTGCTTGGGCTTACTATACTTTCTACACAGAAGTCGATCTGCGATCATACCACAGTGAAGTTACCTTTTTCCTATATCTGCGGTTAACTTACCTTAACATCTATATAAAACGCAGTGATGTTTCATTAATCATTACATCCCGTTAATTATTTGCCGTTTACGAACCGATCGGTGCGATATCTTGTTTGCCCACACGTAATATCGGTCGGTACTACAGGTATATTGTGATATTATTATTAAAAAATATTATTATTATCATCATCGTCGTCATTATCATACAACTATTATAGCTCAGTACTCAGTTATCGAGCATGTTTTATAACATAGTCGGCTGTGGCTGCGGGATAGTCGGTGGATAGACACCCCCTCTGACCATGTCAGTGCGAGTACCTTTCACCCCGGTGAAAATGTTCGTCCCCTCATCGGGCACGTCGCTGTACTCTGGTCTCCGAGCCAACGGACTGGAAAACCGGTTATATGTGCGTGCCCCGAAAATAGCCGCCGACTTTCCGACGCTGGTCGGAGGGGCGTGGGCGTTTGGGGTCGTCGTCGTCGTCGGAGGGGTTCGGGTGAGTCCGGACCCTTTGTACCCACCACCGCAGTGTGCACCTGCCACCGTCCGAGTGCATGTGTGGGTGTGCTTGTGTGTGTGTGTGTGTGTGTGTGTGTGTACGAACGAGGCGCGTGTGTTCATGTGTGTGTGTGTGTGTTTGCGCGCGCGCGTTTGTGTGTGTGTGTGTGTTGTGTACAGGCGCCAAGTCTCCG
Organism: Myzus persicae; assembly: GCF_001856785.1. Lineage (NCBI taxonomy): Eukaryota > Metazoa > Arthropoda > Insecta > Hemiptera > Aphididae > Myzus > Myzus persicae. Next base: position 112,619 of record NW_019101524.1, on the reverse strand, counting down.
CCGTCCATTTGGGGGGGGGGTCTCCCTCACCATGCTTTTCGATGTAAGGTATGGGAGGGGGGTTTTCGGTGGGTGTGCGTGCGTGTGAGCGTCCGTGCGGGCGGTGGAGGGGACGGCGCATATACAGCCGCGTGCGTCACATGACGTCACGGCCGCCGACCCGTACCCTAGAGGGGGTTGCCGGCGGCCGCACCACGGCGTGCACGTACGTTCGGCGGCGGCGGCGGTGGTGGTGAAATTCAGTAACGTTCTCGACGTGTGCGAATCGTGTCACGCGCGTTCTGCCGACGTCCCCGCCCGCCCACCAGCCTGCCTGCCGCAAACGCCTAGCACCGGTTAAATTCGATCAGTTATCTATGTTATAATAATTGTTATCGTATTATATCGTACCGTAATTGTTGATATTTATTAATATTATATCGCATATATTCGTCTGCGTCGCCCAGGAGCCGTAAACAGAGGTAATACTATTCGATATGTTTATTATGTATTTTTATTTTTGTATCATTCGGTGTACTCTAAATGTCAATAATAGCATATTATACACGATGATATAATATATCTATATAGGTGTGTCGGTATCGCACGGGTGTCATAGTAGGTAACTTGCGTATAATACTAGCCCAGAAGTGCAGCCTTGATTATTACACCAAGGCACTGCTGGGCTAGTACGCGATGTTGTGGGTACACTGTTGTATGGATACGCGCGTATATAGATCGAGAATACCCACTCCTGATTAAAAAAAAATTGTTGTGGACATATTATAATTTACCCGCGGAATCGGAAGACCGGACCGACGGGCTATTTCCGGCAGTTCGCGGATCATTGCATCCGACGGACGGCTATACAACAGGTGAACCGATTGCACGTGTGCGTGTTATCACCGCACAATGTTTTGTTATTATAATTTAATATGTTATCTCCGCTACGGTCCGGACGCAAAGCACATGGACAGCCGCGGCACTGTATCACATTGTCCTAGGATAGTATATTGACATCACTAGGCGGCGGCGTGCGCGCCAGTGGACCGGTCCCCCCGAAACTGGTTTCGATTTTATTTTTTTACCGCACTGTCTGTCAGTGGCGACGGGGGACCCAGACCTTAATCATAATATTAATAATATAATCGCACGTATTATGTATATGAGGTGGTTTTGAGATGATCACTGGTTACTATAATAATAATAATATAAAGTTAAGTTGCGTGACAAGGACGTTCGGGTTCGGCTGTTGCACAATGCCGCTGTTGTCCACGTGAAAATCGGCGGCAAATCTTCTGTCTGTTGAAACAACGACTCCGTAAATCATCGATAGTTTGTCCAGTATAGTGTATCTACCTATTGCGTCTTATGATTGTATTATCATTGTCGTCTCTCATCGGTCCGTTAATTATCGAGCAAATGGTGTGTGTGTGTGCGTGTGCGTGAGTAGTGATATGATAACGACATATAGTCCTTACCCGTCTCCCACTTGATATACCATTATATAAGTGTCGTTCTCGTTAGGGGTAAAGGAGAAGAGCGAGAGGGATATACTCAAGCGCAATGCAGTTGGCCTTAAACGCGTTATTTCGTCGCCCAAAGTCACTTACTCGTTTGTCATCGCCACAAATTTCCATTTACACGAGTTGCAATCAGCAATCATTACGAAATATTATAAATACATAGGTGGGTACAAATCTCCCAGCTATTATATCGTCCAAACATCGTATTTCAAGCAAAAATGGTCGATTGACGTTTCGGGTAGTCGTAGCGATCGTTCTCTTTGAATCGGTCGGTCAACGTGTACCTACGTCCGATGTGTTATTGGAATGTTTACTATCTAGTAATTCTATCTACGCGACATTCGTGTTTTCTGTTGTGTTCGATATCCACTGTAGTCTGCAGTACCCAAGGTAAAATGGGTATAATTTTAGCGGAGACCTTGTAGTCATGTCCAGAACATAATATACCTACGCTTGTAATTATAAAAGATTTAAAAAAATAGGCCAAATTTTTTGTTTTCATCAATTTTATATTTCTACATTCTACCGTATGTAGAACTGGTTATACGTGTGTAATATTGGTGTACTATAGATTTGTGATATTCGCCTCATTCGTATTTATAATAATCTAATTTACGTGTAACATAGTTGGTTTAAACGTAGCTGTAAATAATTAAATAAATAATAACACTGGTGTATGGTGTATACCTACAGTGTACAAATATTTTAGTAATTGTTAAGATTTTGCCATAAAGAAAACAGATAATTTACATTTTATTTGTGATAACTGATAAGCTTTTAAGGCGTTGTTGTGGTCTACGCGGACTGGGAGCCTCTATAGTTATCGGTAGTCGTCACATTAAAATTAATTAATTAATTAATAGAAATATAATATTGTTTTTGTAATATGTAAAAACTCGTAGGCTATTATAGGCATCTATATATTATTAAATGGTCATATTATACACTAATAGTATGTACATATTATTGTACATAATATAATAATATGTTTAGATACAACGTAATATCACCTTTTCCAGCCTCCAATAACTAATATTCATAAAATGTGAGCCAATTAAATTAATTGTTTTAATTTTAAAATGCTTCTTTGTATAAAATGGCAATCCTTAATTCTAATTAAAATGTACTTACCTAAATAAAATTATATACATAGGTTTAGTGATTTCAGTGTTATTATAGGTAATTTAATGTTGAAATAGTTTTTAAATTAGTGTTATTTATGAATACAAAAACATTTAAATACTCTGTTTAGTGTTGGGTAAGTAATGACTGTGAAAAAGTCATTGGTCAACATAAAAATATGTACACCGAATTATTATATGAATAAAAAAATAAAGAAACGGAAAACTTACATCCTGCATTGATGCTTCAATGGGAAAAATATATCTTTATCTACTTTAGAAAAAACCATTCCTGTATGCGTTTCATTTAGCATGTTATTTATTTATTTATAATACATACACACATGTATAATAAGTCTATATTTATATGCGTGTATAATAAAATATGGATAATACATTTTTTTAAATGATATATTTAATGTTTTTAAAATCTATAATCATTTTCTTAATTTTTTATTAACAAACTATATTTTATTGGAGCAAGTCAACTTTAATTTTTCAATTATTTTAAAATTATTGTGAATTTGTTATTTGTGATAGGTAATGTGATAGTTTTACTTGAATTTGCCTTAAAATAACATATTATATGCGAGATGTTAACCGATAGACTAACCACACTACCACAAAATATAATAAACCTACAATGTATTAGCTACTTATTGATACACAATTTACAACGTTGATATTGGTTTAATATTAATAATAAAATAATTACTACTAATCTGTCAAATGTCAATAGCCGGCTATTTGATGATTATATTAAATAAAATAAATTTATTACGAACGACTATAGATTACAGTAGGAACGTACATAATATTATACGTAAAACAAAAATACATTCATACTTTAGAACTATATGTTTGATTATTGTTGGTACTTTTACAGTTTATATGACTAACTTTCAAGTTTTTTAAACTTTTTTACTTTACCCTTCAAGTATTACTATCAAAACCGTTAGGTACTCATAAATCGAAGTACTCGGTATAAATTGTATTAAAAAATAATCTCATGAATTCACTATTCAACCTTACACTATTATGTATATATATTTTATAATAGAATAACTTGTTGTGGACTATACTTTTATTGTACATAGTACGAGCGTCGAGTAAAATTTGATGTACCCAATTTACATAATTAAAAACTAACTCAGCTGAACGCTGTCCTAATTTCAAATTTAAATACCAATTCTAAGAGTCATTAAAGTTGCTATTTATTCTAAATAAATGAGTGTATTTACGTACAGTAATATTTTAGATGATTTTAAAGTTATTGTCTGAATAAATTAATATTTCATATTTACAATTCAAATTTAGTCTTTGGGAATTTTTTCTCTTCTGAAATCCTAAAAGTCTTTGATGATATATGAAGCTCTAAAACTGCCTTATATATAGCATCGAAGGGAGCGTCCTACACGCACTTTCCTTACGGCTCGCAAACTTAATACCTGGAATCTCGCGTATAGGGGCTTCCTTCGAGGGTTTTTCTCTCTCCTCCCCTTCTATTTCTCACTCGGCACTGTATATACATGAGCGGAGAGAGCGTTTTGGTCGACGGGTCGATATTGTGTTTCACAACATCGTGGGGGAGATATATACGCATTCAGGGGTGCCGGTACGGACAAAACAAGACCCCTAGAGGGAAGTCCCTTATACAACCCCCCTCCCACCACCCCACCACCCGTTTACAAGCCCGGTAACCCCATCCACTACTGGGAACCCCCCATCGTGGTGCCCGACCCCAGGCGACGTCGTATAACTGTTCCGCCCCGAAATACTGCTGCGAACGCGAATGCAGGGTCTAAAAATACATGGCCTTCGGCTGCTCTAATGTAAAAAAAAAATGCTTGAGCTTTTATTTTTTCACTCCAGACGTTACCAGGGCAACGTAAAAATTGTTGACATACTAGTTTTTTGATATAATTTTTGTTCAAAAATTACCACTTATTATTACTACATTAATTATTATACTAAAATCTGATAGGTTAAGTTATTATTATCAATGTATGTTATTTACTGTCACTACAATAAGTTTTGCTTTATATCACTTGCTTTAATGTATTATATCGTCTTTTTAATCTAAAAAAATGTACCAACTAATCATAAGAGAATTGCATTTAGAGCACCTTCAATATAATATAACATATATAATAAATATAATTATTTATTTTGTTCATACTTAGAGAAATGAAGTGCAAATAAATCAATACATTTTTGTGTGAAATATGTACAACCATCAATACGTACGACTCTGTCAACATACTTTCTAAACGTGTTTTAAATCGTATTTCTTCTTCCTTACTTTTTGTTTGTCTGTCTGCAGACACTACTAAACATCCGGCAAAGGGACAGCACACTGTTCACTAATGATACCGAGACATAACAAAAATAACAATCGCAGGTCATGAATTAAATACGTAGGTATACCTGTTATGCCGAAACAAGCTATCTACAGCACGATTTGCCTTCAATAGACACCACCTACTGAGATCGGACGTTTTTATTTTATTTATTTATTTTCCCCGATTTAATAGAAATGTAGAAATTGATTAATGGATAAAATTTTTTTTTTGGCTCTTCACAATAGTTTTGCTCATCAAAGACTCAAAGTCCAAGAATTCTTCGTCGAATGTTTTCTAAAAAAAAATCATAATTTTCCATCATAGCTTTTGGTCCGCGTCCTTTTCTCCCCTCCAATTCACCCTCCATGGCGTGGGCTCTCCCTGCATTATTTCGTGCAATATTATCGACTGTGGATTCCCCCTATACCCCCACTGAGTCACCAAGCAAAGGGTCTGTCCCCCTTGTTTTAATCCCCCTTTCACGCTGCCCCTCCCCACAACGCGCGCGCGCACATACACACGCGCGCGCGCCCGCGTATATATATGTATATACGGGGCCCGCGCTTTTAACGATCGCTACGACGGTTCCCTCGTGGCAGTTCTCCCCCACTTTCTACCCCCTACACACACATGAAACAAAAAAAAATTATTTCAAGCTAAAAAGGGTTGCTGAACTGCCAGATCGAAGAGCCAAGTTCAGTATCACTTGTTAGTAAAATTACAATAATAAAATGTCATATAATTCCGTTCAACGGACTAATGGTAGGCTCGATGTGATTTGCTTTTACACATTGTAATAAATTAAGTTCCAAGTGTTGTTTTCTTTTACATTTATAAATTGCAACCAATTTCATTCGTTTTTTTTTTAATTGTTAAATCTTGAGAGATAAAAATCATACCTTTTTATTGATTGTTCAAAAGTATTAAAATTCATACATAATATAGAATCATCTTGTTATCTAAAATAGTTACTTGTGTGTTGACTGTTGGCGTATACCATAACCTATGATGATATTATAACATCAAAATAAAACGTTTGTGTAACATCAAAACATATCTTATTAGTTTTAATTTCTGAGTCACTAGGTCACACATAAATCATAATTTAGATAAATAGCTTATCCCTATAAAAGTATAGAGTACCTATCAATGCAAAACCATAAGAATTAAAATTAATATTTTAATATAAAATATGTATGTTTATTAATTAATTATATTAGGCTTTATAACTGAATTTTGTATTACTATTATTATTGTTATTAAATAAGGCCTTGGTGACTATGGCCATTGGCTTAATTAAATTAGCATACGTTTACACTTTATCTGAAATTATGTTGAGTACATAAACAAATTACAATCGACTAATTAATATAACTGAATTAAATTGTATGATTTTGTCCTCTTATAGAATTGATGGAAAAAAATCAAAATTTACCAACGTTATTAAATCATTGAACTGAATTTCTTTGCCCGACACCGATAGTCCAACAAAAGTTACAAATTCTATAATCTCCACATTTTTGGTTTTAGATTTTAAAACTAACTTCGGGGGGAAACAGTTGATTTTCTACATTCAATCAGCTGAATATTGCCGTGAACGTTTTTAAACTGTAGCCACTGCGTTGGTGCGCACATGCGGGACCCTCGCTAAGGTTTTATAATGTTGCCCCATAGTCAGGACGTGCATGCAGCAGGTCTATCCAAAAAGGTCCGGCTCCCCCGCCTGTAGCGTGCCCGCCCCCAACCGTACACCCGTCCCTTTCCGCAGCACACGGTGTATGTTCGCGTCTCGCTTGTGTACGTGTGTATAAGTGTGAGTGAATATATACACAGATATACACATACTAAATCCAAGGCCCCCCGGCATGATGCCCGGGCACTTCGCAGGGGTGACCAAAATTTTAGTCAATGTTTCGTTATATTACGCGTATATTAAAATGAACGAAACAGCGGGAATTGTTTATGAAACATTAAAAACATTTTGTCTATTAATCGTGAAATTCATAATGGGTGTCTCATATCCAATCGTATTTTGTACACATCGTAATATTAGCATTTAATTTATTAATTACTTGGGACTAATAATTAATAGAAATAATGCCCACCTTGAAAAATAATCTTCCAGAAATACTATAGTTATTATAAAATTATAATTATCTCTGCACTTGAATCATTTTATTAAAACAAAACTCTGTGAAAATTCAAAAATAATAATTTATTTAACTAAAAAACTAATCTTAATAAAGCATAAAAATGAAATAAGTGAGAATTTTACTATTTCCAAAAAACAGAATGTTTGTTTTAAAGAAAATTAATGTATCGTTTATATTTCTATAAAGTTAAAAACAAATATACTTATTAATACATTTTTTTTAGATGACCAACGACATGGAAGTCGGCAATAAATCATTTCATCTCCGGTGGAATAATCATTTGGAAAATTTACGCGCACTGTTCGAGTGTCTGTTTAACGAACAAATTCTCGTCGATGTAACAATTGCTTGCCAAGATGGCCTATTGAGGGTATGTTATTTCAAATTTACAATAATTTTAAATTAATTACAATAAGTGGTTCTAATTATTATTAACGGGAATATTTTATGGATTTTATGTTTAGGCGCATAAGCTAATCTTGTCTGCGTGTAGTCCATACTTTGAGACGATTTTTCAAGAGAATCCTTGTAAACATCCTACGGTGATAATGAGAGGTGTTACTTTACATGAGATGCAGAGCCTGTGCCAGTATATGTACGTGGGTTCTGTTGAAGTCCAAGAGAGCGCTTTGAGTTCTCTTTTAAAAGTCGCTAGAGAGTTGCAAATCAAAGGTTAATTAAAATGTTTAATTTTAAATTTAAAAAAATAACTATTTAACATAATAATTCATTTTTAGGTTTGTCAGAGAAAACTGTATCCAACGATCAATCGAAACATAAGCCGACCTTCAATTATACACCAATTAAATCTGAACCTTCTGATCCAGATGCCAGTAATAAGTTTGAAATGGTAAATAATTCAATATTTGTTACAGTCTTTAAATTAATACATAATAAAATAAAACATATTTTATTTTTTTGTAAAGACAAATGGTAGTACCAGCTCAATTGACACCGATTCCAGGACATTCCAAGTACCTTGTGAGGACGATTCATCAGATAATAATACATCTTTCGAGCACTCAGCTATGTTAAGTCCTCAAGTGATGATGGACGAACATACGGACGAAAACAAACCCACAATACTATCGCAACCCAAGTATCAGCCGACCCAAGTAGATTTTCAAGCCTTTATGGAGGCCCAAAACAAAGTTAACCTCACTGGGTCTGTCGAGTGCCCGACGTGCCAACGAACGTTCCTGAACAAACAAAATCTTAGGCGTCACATGCAAACCCATTCCGGACTGAAACCCCATCAGTGCTCATTCTGCAATCTGTCATTTTTGAGACTATCACATTTACAACGTCACCACAGGACGCATACAGGAGAACGACCATTCATGTGCACAGAGTGTCCAAAGAGTTTCTCGAGGTCAGACAAGTTAAGATATCACATTATGCAGCAGCACGCTAGCATGGCTCACCTTCCTGGACCCAAGCAGAGAGGTAGACCGAAAAAGGTCAGCATACTGAAAACTGTATACTGGGACACTGGTCAACTAATGAACATCAGTGTCTTGTGCAAACAATTTTTAATCGTATGCACAAAATTCCGTTTTTTATTAATAATAGTTTATGTTTGTGTGTTATAGTTTGATTCGCCACCCAGCAACGTAGATGTCACAATGGTGGCAAACATTCAAAATTTTGAAGAACAATGTGTACCTACGCCTGTTCAGGAGTTACAAGAGCCATTGAACTTGGCTCATTAGATCTCTAGACATTTGAAATGTTTTTCTTTTTTTTTGTAAATTTTTTGTTTGTATGATTATGTTCACGACTTATAGTTTATAATTAGTATATTTGGTTTAATTATATTGTAAATAATTAATGAGTTAAATAATAGTTTGTATAAACTAAAGATGGACTATACCATTTAGATGGTGCATCAATAAATTATCGATTTATCTAATATTTATTGATCTTAAAAATTGTGTATCTGTAAATCTGGATTTTAAAATGTTAATGTCATCATGAACATTTTTTTTTTAAGTAGTATTAATTACAGGCATTAGTCAAAGAACAGACCTAAGGGTTCAAGCTCACACCATACACATGTCTTATGTTTCTACATTTGTTTAAAGAAATGATTAATCTAATAGTTTAATTACCTAAATAGGTGATTAAATAAATTATATCTAGTATATGTATACAGTATACAGTATACATAATACATATTTTACACTACCTATCTATAAATGATAATTTAACAATAAGTGCAAGTGAGATGGACTTGGTACTTACTATTGTATAATATTTAAAAATGTACAAAATAAATATCTGTGTGGTGTACAATCAAAATGTGGATGGCATTGGTTGGATCTTCGCTCTGGGTCTGTCTCTATCATGTCTTGTCTACAATGTTTATTTGATGTTTGCCCTTTGGTATACATATTTTATGGTACTTTAATGGATATTGTGGTTTTCATAAACACTTTTACTGTGATTACAAGAACTTATACGTATTGTATTGTACATTTTTCTATTTTACCTCGATGTAGTTATAGTATCATTGTCACAAAAAATAATATTGTGTGACTTTACTGTTTGAATTTCTTATTGACTATTTTGTATTTTGTGTTTAGTCCTAAAAATACATTCATTTTTTTTCTTTCTAATGACTACAGTTTATCATAATATTATTATATTATAATCAAAATTAACCATATAATCACAATCAAAACCACACATATAATCTGATATTGTTTGTCTCTAAGTTAGGGTTATTTTTTATTGTCAGTTGTATTATGATAAACTAATATTTGGGATAAATATTTTTTTTTTATGAAAAATAAATACCTGCATAAGACTGAAAAAAAACAGAAATATTATAACTATTTGTATGCAATAGAATCAAACTTACCAGAACCATTTACGTTGTTTTATTATTATTTTTTTTCAACAAAAATTAACGATTGATTGTATTAGATCGTTATATATTTAAATATTATAAACATATTTATAAATTAAATTGTATTATATGCGTGTATGTACCTACACAAATTGTTTAAGTCTTTTTTTTATATATATATTTGTAAAGTAAATATTTTATTAATAATTAAAAGCCAGTATTTCCTTTTACTCTATTGTTAACAATTTTTAAGCGCTTGTTGAAGGCGCTAAACAGCTATTGGAACCCAAACTTTTGAAAAAACTTCCCGTTTTAGTTGTAGGGCTCTGTTGATTTGAAGCGATTGGATTGCAACTCAGACAACCATTCTTTCTCAGGTGTCTGTTATTCACATGCATAAGTGAATTTTTCAACAGACCTATTTGAGTTGCCAATTTGAATATTTCTTCTTTGAGTTCTTCATTTTCTGTCTGTAAATCATTGGTTTCTTCACATATATCATTCATCTCATATGACACTAGGCCTTTTGCCTGATGCTTGTTGTCCCAGTGGTCACCTTGGCCGTTCAATACTCTCACCACTTTTGAACCGAATACCAAAGCTATGGTCACTGAAGTACTCAATTGAGTTCTAATGAATCCTAATGTGTATTTGAAATTGGGACCGATGTCGGGAAACAGAAAAAAGCTAAACAAATTACAAAAATTAAATTACAAATTAATATCTAACTATAAGACAGGTTTATAGCGTTTAACTCAATATCCAGAGCCCTATTAGTAGTTAATTAGTGTGGCACAGTGGCAGAAACCCGAAACACCAATACATTTAAGCGACTATTTACTTGACTTAATTATGTCTATTCTCTGAAAAATTGTTGTTATATTTTTATAGAAAAAAGCAGTCTACCAGTCAAGCATTTGGGCTCTGGGAATAACGAATAGCTACAGTATGGAGCAGAAAATATATTGTCAACATTGATAATCATTAATTGTTCCAAGTTCTTACTGGATCGTCATCATAATGATGTTCACTATGCATATGTTGTAGATAGCAAAGTTGATGGACTGCGCTTCATTGTAAAACGACTCTGCGTTCCGCACAACGTAACACACACGAACTCCCCACGCCAAGAACATCACTTCTCCTATATTATAGGAACATTGTCATCACATTATACAGTTACTGTTGTCATCTTTGTCATTTTGTACTCGCGACCGCGTATATTTCATTGAATCTAGAAAATGGACATTTTCCTCACACTGTTTCGGACAGGCGTATACAGTTATTCGTAATGGCTGATCAAATCGCAGAATATTTTCGACTTTCTCGAAATGCACGTTCCGTCTTTTAGATAAAAATAACTCGACTTGAGCAAAAATATCACTTGGGAGGAAAATGTCCGAATTTCCAAGTACCAACCGGCAACCACTACTAATATTCATTTTTAATATAAATAGCGATTGATTTTGCTCACCGGCTGCCAGACAATAGTCCCACCAGTCGTTCGAACACCTCCAAAATCTCAGGTTCGTTTCCTTTTCCTTTTCCAGTACTGCTTGCGGCGGGTCGCTAAGAGTCCAAGCTCCCATGTAGACCAATATTATCACCAATATTGGAGTCATCCACTGCAGCAGCTGTTTATCAGTGAGCTTCAATTTGTGTGCCGATTTCACCCTGTATGTCAGCGACACCCTCCAGGTCTTCATCAACAGCGCCGAGTATGTTATGCAAAATCCGAAATGTCGTGTCCATTTAGTAGCCACACACAACTGTTGAGTGCATTCAGGAAACATAATGCCCATCTATAAAATATATCATTTAATATAATTATTAATATTCGCACATATTATGGTGTAATAGTTTGTACATTAGTCATTAGTGTACCTGAGAGGTGCTAATCCTCACAGTGGTCCGTATAATGCATATTTTAAGTATAATTTATATGTTGGAAGTTGAGGGGAAATCGTTTTTTATAATTTCTTTAAATCTGTTATAGCATTATAAATCGTAGTTTATTACATTACATAACTTCTGTCAATGATTCAGTGTTGAAAACCACATTTATTAATAAGTCTTGAAAGTAACATTGATTTTGAAGTCTGGATGTACCTATCGATGTTTTAATTTTAATATGGTGCTTTACTCATTTTTGTATATCTCATTAAAATACAAACACTGTTTCTCTTAAAAAAACGCCCACACTTTATATTAATTTATTATTTGTTTAATGTGGATTGAGGTACGGCTGCACTCGAGAGTGGACCAAGTACGTTTATGTGGATTAGTGGATTAGTGCGCTATTTACATGTTCATATTATATTGTTTAATAAGGAAACTACTATACTCATGCGAATGATATCATACATTAATATATTTAATAGATTCACAAAAATTAATAAAAGGAAATTTGATTTTCTTAAACAACATCAATTTATGTTTTGTTTCACATTAAATAATTCATTTTAGGTATAACTTTATATAGGTATTAAAATAATACAAATACACAATGTTATATTTTAATAAATAATAATCTAATATATTATATAAAATCATAACTAATGAACTACTATTTTCAGCATAAATATATATCATGTTTTTACTTTATTTTAGTCATCGATCCCTACATTATTGAATATATTTCTATTTTGATTTATGGGAGTATAATTTTAGAAGTGATTCAGGGATGTTGCCAAAGAACTCGTTTCTGATGCATAGTTATAGTTTCAAATATACCTCTACTCTAATCATAATCACTCGTCATTGAGATGGTCACTTAAATTAATGTGTTAAATTTGATTATTGAATTTAATGATAAATCATTGTCAACAGTCTTTGTTTCTAGTGATTTATATTATGTTATTATATTTATTAAGTTATGGGTATAATCGCTTAATTTAGTAAATTAAACTAATTTTTACTACAAAACTTACAACCTAAGTATCTTTAATTTTAATATCATAATAAATAATAATACTTGCTTGAAACTTCAAACATTAATAAAACCAAATAGTGATAACCAGTGTCCAGTGTCTTATATTTTTATTATATAGGTAATAATAATTAATAACTTTACATGTTAACTTGTATTTAAGTATCTAATTTTAGGTAGCTAAATTTACAATTTTATAAATTACGAACTATGTAGAAAAATATGCAATTTTTCTTATTTTAAACGAATTGTATCAAAACATTTGAGTTTCAAATTCTCATAAGCGCCTTTCTCCATATATTTTTGATGCTTTTAAGAACACTTATGAAATGAATGAACTTATTTTAAAACCTTAATTGATAATTAAAAATCTTATCAAACATGGATCGAAAAAATAAAATAAATTCAAAAATGTAAAGTTTCTATACATTGTTATGTATCATATTTCTATATAAATAGCATAAAATCAGTCAAAATATTTTGAAAATGTCATCGTTTATAATTATTATATCATGGTAAGTTTCAAGTGTTCACGATTATTCTTTCTTGCATTAGTAACAAAAAAATATTATTGATTTTAGAGTCAATTATTCCTCTTCCTCCAAGTAACGTTATATCGGTATACTTAAATCTGACATCAAAATGTATTTTAAATTTATTTTCGTTAATATTTACTTCCGAGTACATGATAATGCAGCCGATCAGAGTGATAATCAGAAACGTTGGACTTGCGATTCGGAACACCTTGATTCGACGATTCTTATGGACGAACCATATCAATATCACGGTAGATATTATACAGACGACATTGATACCAAGAAACGTGCTTCTGAAACACATCAGATGACATAAATATTGCCTGTTTTTAATTTAAAACTAAAAAATGTATACAAAAAAACTGATAAATCATAAATGTGATTAACAAACTAGGTACTTATATAATTACTATATTTTATTCAGTATGATTATTGTTTTTTCATTATTATAATGTATGATTAATAAATAATAATAAATTGTGCTGAATAAATATTTTTAAATATTGATTTAAATAACGTTATTATAGGTACATATATTTTGTTTACAATATTGTCAAGTTTTTCTGGCACACATACTGTATAGCATGTCGGTACTTCGGTATAATAACTCTTTTTAATTTATATGGTACGCATAGGTATTACATTTTTTCCTTTTTCTTATAATATTCACCTTTTAATCCACATGAATTTGGCCATACAGCTCTCAGGTCCGTCACAGACATCGCATCCTTCCAAGCATTTTTGACACGAATATTTGTTGTCGATTTCTTCCGGTGAAGCCACTGAAAAATAACGTTTAGTTAAATATTTCATATTTCTATTCGTTCCGTTTTCTATAATCATAATAATTGTTATTGTATTATGGTAATACTAACATTCCACTAGTGCCCCATCAAACTTGACGATTTCTGAATAATATCCTGGCCTGCACGAGCACCAATAATTTCCAGCCGAAAACGGCCGATCGCCAGGCCTATAAGTACAGTAGGTCGTGTGGTGGCATCTGTTTGTCCCGTTGAATGCATTTGGTTCTCCTGATTTTTCACACTGATCGATAGTCACTGCCGACAAATTGGCTTCAACTACAACACTGTACGAAACTTATTTGAATTCGATAGACTATAGGTATAGGTAGGTATTCTATAAATATATAGGTAGGTACCATTCGTTTTTCACGAACGAGAAATACTTCGAAATTATAATATAATATTATAGACACTTGTTCAGTAGAAATATTATTGCGCCAACAAGTATTGTCAATTACCAACCGATTTTTATCTTCCTTCTATTTTCAAATCTATGCTTCGAAGTTTGGGTCATATTATTAATATTATAATAAAATGTAATACAAACATGTAGGGGTATTATAATATATAATATATCAGACAACATATACTATTAAATTTTTTTTGTCATATTTAACAGAGTCGAGTGAAAAAATGGATAGAGTATGCTTGTATATACACATCCAAATAAAAATTACTAAATTAATAATTTTATTACAGAATACAGACATTGAAATATTAGTAAAAAATACCAAAAATTCTGAGTTAAAAGTTGTAACGACTAATTTAGTCCCATGTCAGATGTATATCATATATCTAGCTATAAGATGTCAGTGACATCAATGCTTGTTTTTAATCAAAATAAAATAAAAACTTTCGTTTATCATTGTAATTTTTTATTTAAATATATTTTAGTGTCATGCCATTCAGAAGTATTTAATTTGAAATACTTCAATAATTAAAGCGATTTGTAAGTATTAAACCTGAATAAAAACTTGGATTAGTCTTGTGTTTCAAATACTCGAACTTTACCTTCTATATTTTGAAAAATATTGACAAAAATTAATTATTTTTAAATATATAACAAAATAATGATTTTAAATATTCGAACTCAATTATTATTTATATCTTTATAAGTAGTTTAGTGACCCACGTGATTTTATTTTCAAAAGTGATTTCTACATGTTCCACAAAACTGCTATCCTCGCACCTCCAATGAGTACTGTTGATTTTAGATATTATTGAAGAGTATAAGTTTCCTTGCTTTTTGAAAGACTTAATTTGTTGGTCTCCCGAATAGACTTCTAGTAATATCATCCCTGGCACCGAATTCCAGAGCCACTTACAACCAGCTGCTAGCAGTTCTAAACAACGTTAACGAAAACACAACATGACGTAAATCTAATTTAAACAACGTCGTGAGATTGTAAAATGGTGTATGTATAAGCTTTTAACTTACCTCGTTTAATGCTCACGTCTTGATTGTCCAATGATCGGATCAACGATAGTTTAGATTCTAAATTGGCTTTATGCCAAAACACCAGTGGCATATCATATTGGTCTTCGAAACAGTCGTAACTTGTGTTTCCGACTGTTGACGATCGAACCACATCGATAGGCTGCAGCTGCGCGTATGCTGAGCTGTATGTAACTTCAGAGACATAGGAAACTAAAACACTAAACTGTAACAAACGTAGTATCATCAGTACAATATGTCATTCCTGCGTGACTTGGACAGTTCAACTGTTATAGTTGAAATGGTCGAATTATTAAATTCTCAGTAAAAGTGAAACAAAGCCCTAATAATGTCCTTTCAATTAAAGCCATACATGTGGTGGGGAAATGAGATGGCACTCGACAACAACTGCATGTGGGCATGTGGCTATATTACTGTAACATTATTTGTATTTCCATTACGCGCATGCGTGTGTGCAATGCACGTCCCTGTTTCTTTGGATGGTAAAATTATTGAACGAACGGGTTTATATATTATACTAAAAATGTATATTTATGTACTAAAATGAAAGACTATTTTTTTTTATGACTTTTTAGCTAATAATATTCTACTAGAAAATAAAATAGATCTGATGCTCTTTAAAGCTGAATAATAATTATTTTTGTTTACAAGTATTAATTGTACTTTTCTGGCATTACTACAGTCAGGAGGTTAGATTAATTAGGAATCAGGACAGTTATTTGAAATTTCGGCAAATCAACAAAAAATCGCATTACAAAAATTAGTGCCATTAGATTAATTTTTATAATTTTTCAATAATTTAGTTAAAATTAAAAACACGGAGCATAATAATTACTTAGAAATTACAAACTATTTGCTAGTTTACAATTTGATACATTTAATGTTCTGTTATAAAAATAATATACCTATATATGCACAGACGTTGTTATATTATGATGTTAAGTTGTAACATTACTTGCAAGTAATTAAATGTTTTTAATAAGTTAATGTAAACAATAATATAGTATTATAAATTATGAATACTAATGTAATAATTATTACCTAATATAAAATGTATTGTAATTGTTAGATATTATAAAATAGCATATAATAGCAACGTCATATTAGTTTATTATAATAACAAATTCTTACAAAATTATATTATACTCATATTAACTAACTAACCCAATCTAATGTTGTTCCGAACAATATGATTTGTATACTATTGATATATTACTAAACAGTATTGACAAGCCCGGATTAAGACCTTCAGGGGCCCAGGGGCCAATACACGGTTGTGGGCCCCCCATCAATAAAAACAATTCTTTAAAATTATAAAAGTAGCCAAAGTAGGTGTACAATAAAACAAATTTAAACCTTTTTATTTAAATATGATAATAATAATAATAATAAATGATAATATATGATAATTAATGAGAATAAAAATATTAAAAACATAATTTTTTTTTAATACATATTGACAAATTATCTTGTGTTTGAGAAGTTCTATTTTTATTTTTAATTCTGGCCAACTTCGAAAATGCTCTCTCGGCAGTACAATTAGCAACAGGGATGGTAAGATATATTCTTAAAGCAATATGAATGTTAGGGAAAATATTGATAACATTACATTCAGTTATCCATTCAAATATCTTGAGTAGGTGCATCACTTCCATCAAATGTTGGTTTTAACTGATCCCAAAACTGCTTGAAATGTACTATTTCATACTTTATTGAATCATCAACATCATCTTTATATATACTAATTAATTTGTTAACACTTTCCTCAACATCAATAGTAGACTCAACATGTAGTCTAGTTAAGAATAAAAAATTTTCAACCACTACACTATATGCATTTATTCTTTTGTCCTGTTCTGAGCAAAATGTATCAACTATAACATGATGTGTTTCAACCCGAAATTTATCAATACCATTAAGTGCAGTTAAAGTTTTATTGTTACCATCAGGACATTTTTTTATAATTTTTCTTTTATTTTCATCTTTATATATGATACTTATTTGGGAGCAAAACTCTCCAACCCTACGTTCATAGACCATGTTTGAATCCCTTAACTGTCCCTAAACTATAAAGATTAAAGATAGTAGACAGTTTAGTCGGTAGGTATCTGTATTCTGAGTATCCACGACCTAGACGGTCACGTCATGAACAAATTTCCCAAATTATATTTTTAAATACAGTGATAACAAAATATATGCCTATTCCTTATACACACATACCTAGCTATGACGCTATGTGTCCCCACTTACCATGCTATAGGTGGTAAACACGATCTACGGGCCCCATCGCATGCTAGTTCAAACAAGAAAAAAATAAAAATATTCTTGTAGGTACTATAAAGTGAAATACTATAAGTGAAAATTATCACTCGATGTAATTTTTAGCCGAGAAGACTATGGGCCCTTTATACACATGGGCCCCGGGGACTTGGCCCCCCCGCCCCCCTTAATCCGGGCTTGAGTATTGATAAAATAATCAGGTATAACCAAAGGTATAGTCCGTTTATTTTATAAAATTTGCAATGATATATTGTGTACAAATGTATAAAACATGTATTTTATTTTACAAAATAAACGTTAGGTATATACCCATATCAGTTATATCTATTGAACTATATCATAATAATCTGTTTGATTATTCAAAGGCCAAAGCAATAATACTTAATCGACTAAAGCTAAACCTACTATTATAGAATAGAGCACAATACGTTACATGCTATTGAAAAAAAAAATGACCATTCATTGATAAACGATAATTATATTAACTAGTATGATTATAGTATCATATTATAATTGATGAAGACGTGTCTGAAGCAAAAAAATAAAGTTACAAAATTAATAGGACATTATTTTATGGAACCCGTGCTATAGAATTTCACTTGGATATTATATAATATTAAATAATAATTATTTTACACGATTAATCTGCTGTGAACTGTAAAATACTATAGTATTTTCATTTGAAATGCCAAATAAATTATAAATTATAAATTGTCAGTTTTTCCGTGTGACTTGTCTTTTAGCTTTATCCAATTATTTTGTTTATGTAGGTCCGACATTATTGTCATTAGTCATTACTTTGACTTGTCTCTAAAAAAAATTATTAAAAGATGATTGAAAAGTAACGACCAGTTTATTTTTATAATTTATTAATATGGCCTTCAAACGGCAGACGATTGCACTTGTTGACGATCGTTTTTCAATATCATGACTAGGGTCCCAGAAAGTAGAAACATATTTTCAGACCGACGGTTATGAGATTGACGATCGTGTAGTGACTATGCAACTGCTTCATTCGCAACATAATTCGTAAATTCGTAATGTATTCAGCCTATTGATTACATCGAATTTTTACACTATACACACGCCTAATTACGGTGTTATACATATAACTATAAATTAATAAGTTCTAAATTTGAATATGACTTAAAAGCGAATAATAAATAAAGCAATCTGATTATGGGATGCACGGAAAAAATTTGTTTCTGTTTATTGTTAACAAATTTTAAAAGATGTATATTAAAAAAATATTGCCTGTAAATTCGATGCCCTGTTTCATTCAAAATAACATTTGAAATAATAGTTTGACAGATAATAATGTACAGCTCAAATAGGCGCATTACTATGTCGAAGAACAACAGATAATTTTAAACTTTCAATATTTACGTGCACATATGTCGTATTTGTTTCACAAGACAAATTTTTCCCGATGACGGGCGCTCGATCTCTCGTTGCAGCAGTTTGTTATTTTCTAAGATTTTGATTATCATTAATTTAACTATATTTGTGTATAAAAACTACCTATATGGCAAAGGCTATAGTATCATAATTAACTATCCAACTAACAATAGTAATTTATATTTTTGTATTTGTTAGTTGCTACCCTGCTAGTGGTACTATGCATAATGAATTATGTAGTTGTAATGGTGGTTATAAAAACAGTATTTAAAAAAAATCTTTTTGTGCGTCTATGTCTATAAGCACGTTTTAGAAATTATAGTTTGGCAAAGATTAAGTTAATCAAAGATGGCTTCAGGAGGGTGTGAACAAAGGGCTAAGCTCTTCTCCACATAGCCCACAGCACGCATTAATAATTTGATACTTATATTTACTTAATATTTAAAATTTAAATATGTACAAGTACAAGATAAATATTAATCTGGTGTCAATTCAAATTACTACCCCAGCACATATTCGCTCTGGATCCGTACCTGTAATTAATTTTTTTTAACATAAATATTTTTGAGGTCTGGGTACACATTTCTTTCATTTTTTGTTCCTGACCGATTTTCCGTATAAGGTTTTTGTTGATGCGGTTACTTATTAACCAAAACATATTTATGATTCATAGATTTTCTTTGTAGAGGGAAAATATCGAACATTATTCATTCAAGAATATCAGATCGAAACAGCGAAAATAAAATTTGACAACTAAAAATTAATGATTAGTTTATCCAATATTAAACATAACTTATGGTGGGTGAGATGTAACAAATAAAATGTTAAAAAAATCCTAAAATTAAAATAAAAATAAAAAAATATTCATTCATTTTGTGAATATTCTAACTGTAACTATGGTCTATGACTTTATAGTTTTCTAGTAAGTATACTTACTTTAATAATAATTAAATATAATTTTTGTATTACATAAATAACCTAGTTTTTTTTTTTAAAAGTTATGAAAAACATTTATTTTAAAATGGAAAATGCGGCAATGGCATGCAATTATTAAACTTAGTTGGACCGAGATAATCTATGAGATGTTTACCAAAATATTTTTTGTATACCAGACGTTAATTTCATATATTCTAATTTCACGCATTTTAACCTGTTTTATTTTAATTTTATTTGACTTTTATAATACCACAAATTTAAAATTGATTGTGCAGAGATGTGGAAGTAAATTAAAAAATGTCTGATAGTAAAAATGACAAATACAATTACATATAATATATTTAAAGACATTTTTTATACCATCCAATTTATTATCAATTTTATTAACTCTGGCTTCTGTTTTTCCCACGAGTAGCTAGAAAAAAAGGAGGCATGTACTACTACCTATCATTTTTGTATGTAACTATTATCCATCTATACTTAAGTTACATAATATAATATACAAAATTAATAAAATATTTGTGAATTGTAATGATTGTTAACGACCGCAACAAAAACTAAGTGACCAAGTATGTCTTTTTTAAGGATCACCTTTTATTCGTTATACAATTGATTTTATTTTTGAATTTGAGTGCGTGTATTATATTATAATTTAATAATGTCATGTTTACATTCAATAAAATAAAATAAATTATGTATCAACTCACACAGCTTATCTAAAGAAGGCTATTGGGTTTTTAATTCTGTAGAAATATTTTGAGTTCATCACAAATATCATCTTATTGCAGTGGAGGGTAAAGCGAGAGTAAAAAGGCACGCCAAAATGTAAAGTATAATATGATAAAAAAAAATTACTTCTGTCGATTTATTTAACAACAAAATTATAATTCTGTAATTTTCGGCCGTCCGGCGCACAACCGCCGCCGCCGTTGCCGCCAACACTGTCGAAGGAAATTCGGCGCTCGGCAGTACAGCCGCGGCGGCGGAGTGTTAACGGCGTACACGTGTGCGAGTCAAAACACGTCATGTGTGTACAGTGACTGACGTCTTTGTACTCGCAACGCGGACACACAAGTACCAGGGGTTTATGAATGTGAGGAGGCCGCGAGTGTTCGTCGGCGAACGCACGGCCGCAGCGCTGCCGGAGACACGCGTGTGCAATGTGCATAGTACGACCCATTCGCAGCATATCGTGTCGTCCCCACGTCGGTGTGTGTTGCGCAGAACGACAAGGCATAAATTCGGACGGCTCCGGATACCAGTGTCCCATGAACGAGTGGTCGTCGTCTGCGGGCCAATTGCTGCCAGCATTTTTCATAATATTATTATTGTATATAGTAGTATAGTACTAATATTATGTAAATCATCATAATATGATGTATAATATTCAATATGAATAAGCCTCCCATTTAGACCGGAGGACAATATTGTAGATGAAATATAGATCACCATTAATCGTGGTCATAAACGGATTTGGGTCACGGTAAACAGATAAAGTTATTAAACTATTTGCTAACAGTAGTATACAGCAGTATACTGTTTAGATAAACGATACCGCCATTTGCCGACAATTACAAATGTATGTTTCAAAAAATTGTACATGACAATATGGGCAGAAGGGACATTATTTGTTGTGATAAAAATAAAACTAATACTTCCCTCAATAAAAACATATTTTGATTTAACAGTTCACTCATTATCACGAATTGGAAGTCTGGTTGATTATTTATGCATCTGTTTTTTGGGTAAGATTTTGTACAGACTTGTTACAATAAATATGCGTCAATGGCGTGTAAAAATATCGTTAAAAATGGAACGGTGTGGCGGTCTTGTTTCCCATTAAGATTTTACGCGAGTATACTGTATATGTCACGGGTAATGTTAATATTTGGATGATGTCGACATTATCCGGCTAATGTCAACATTAGCCAACTGTTATCATTTCCCTCCATGAATATTATTAATTTCTGGCTAATGTTAACATTAACCGGTTAATATGACATTAGCCAATGACTTATGGATAATGTCTTAACAACTATAAAATTGCATCATGCATGATATGAAATCATTTTAAATTATTAGCAATATTAAATATATTTTAGATACAATTAACCATATGCAAAAAAAAGATACAATAATTACTAATTACAATAAAATACATAATACGAGTATAATTTAAATGAGTTTATACTAATAATACAATATTAAATTTTATTTTATATTTTCAGATTTTTTTTAAATTAGTATTTAAGAATAGAATTAATGTGTTATTATTTATTATTACATGGCATACTTCCATGATATTTTGAATTACACAAAATATTAGATGATTTACATTTACAACGATTGGTGTCACATTTACCTTTGCATGAACACCTTTTGTATCCTTGACCATCACTACCATCTGATATTAGACCAGCAATTTCCCTCAATGATTTTTCTATAGGTACCACCTCATCAAGCGGTATTAATGATATCAGACAAACACCAACTGGTTTCTGGTATAAAACTGTAGCAAAGTACCATATTTAGTACCAAGTTTATAATATTGTTCGTCCTCAATAGTCACAACTGCAAATAAAATATTTCTTGGGTCTGCTCGTCCTCTGTCGATATCGGGTAAAGTGACTCTCACACTATCTCCGACGTTAGCTAGGGGGAAACTTATAGACCTACATTTCATTTTTTCAGCTGGATTTATCAAACAAATTTCAGAATTTTTTTTATTATTATCGATTGATTTCTGTAAAAAAAATAGTTATTATATTATATTTAGTTATTTAGAAAAATATAGGCAATTTAAAATTTTCAAATATCAATATCATATACCTATCTTATAGATATTAAGTCACATAATCCTTCGTCCTTTGATGCTTCCTAACAACAATTTTCATTCACCACTTGAATATTATTACCTAATCAGAAATCTCTATAGCCTATTTAGTACATAACTTTTAACATTATCCAAAATTGACTGGCTAAGGTTAACATTATCCGGATAATGTTGATATTTCAAGTTTATAAACGAAAAATTACACATTAGCCAACACGAATGGCTAATGTCGACATTATCCGAATGTTAACATTACCCGTAACATATACATCATAACGTAAAAAATGTGGACCATGGTCATCATTCAACGAAACCGCAGTCAACGCTGTACCTATATAGTGCGACGATTCCCGGCGAAGTGAGTCTTGAGTACTACCGCATCGGTAGCGTCTATGATACGTACGTATATTATACACGACTATAGACGTATATCCGATGAAAAGCGTCGAAAGTGTAGCTTACGCTTTGTGAAGACTCGAGGTACGCCTGTACCGAAGTGATCACTGGTCAGTCATACCTATGTGTAAATGATTCACAGGTTCCTTGTACTTTGATCACAATTTACAATAATTGTACATAAATTATTTATTGCAATTTCATATTATGTAGTGAGTGTTAAAGGTTTGCGAAACCCAAATAATACATTGTAAAATTTGTCGTGTGATCGCTTGAATACTCGTACCTACAATAGTAAAAAAAAAAAATGTCGTTAATGCAGGTATTTAGGCTATTAGTATTTTACTTAAAAATTACAAAAATCTAAATTTAAATAAATGCATGATTTTAATTTAAGTACAAAATTACTCTGCAGTACATCTTATAATACCTAAGAATTATAGATGAGGACCAGATACGTGTTAGGGGAAGTGGTCGCCCAGCGGGTTATTGGTTTATTTTGAAGTCGATAAGAAAACGAGAGGGGGCAACTACGTGTACACCAGAGTGTCTCCTTTTCATAATATAGTTGGCATATTTGCGTCATTAATATTATTGTAATATCTAGGTAAATATTGAAAATCTTTGTTTTTTTTATTTACCTCCTTATTGTTTAAAATACTAATAATTAATAATGATTTAAGTATAATATTAATATTATGTTGGCAGTTGCAACGACGGCTATCGAACGATTGAGAACGTTATACCTTTTTGGCCGAACGATTGAGAACACTTAAAAATAACAAAGAACTTACCACTGACCCTAAAAAAACCCAAAAAAGAATACGATTGAGAACGAATTTACGTGCAACGTTGCCATATCATTTATTATTTATTATTTAACAAATATTCTAGAAAAAAGTCATATGTAATATAAATATGTTTAACATTTTTAAAAAAAATGTAGTATTATAAAAATATGTAAAAATTATGTAAAAAAAAAGTAAAAAATATAATACCTATGCATAAAAAATGTAATGAAAAATGAGTTAGGTACCTATGTATTAGTTATTGCGGGATAGCGTAATCCAACATAACCTAACCTTACGTTTATGCGAGGACTAGTGCGACGAAGTCATTCTCTCGTATATCTGGTATCTAAGTTATAAATAAGATCCGATAAACTTCCGATAAATATTAAATATCAACCGTATCAATCGTTCAGCCCAAAAGGTATAACGTTCTTTATCGTTCGATAGCCGATTATCGTACATACTGAAAAGTGAAAACTACCGAGGCCTCGTGCTGTGAATAATATGTTCCTTGATAATAACCAGGGCTCGGAACTTTATGTGCTTAAAATCTTAAAAATATGCGCATATGTATGCACCAAAAAAATATCAAAATATGCGCTTAATATGCATTTATTTTTAATTAAAAAAGACGTTAAAAAAACATATCTTGTACATATTACAAAAAATTTATATTTTATACATACTATATTATAAAAAAAATTTGGTTTTTTTAACACTCAGCATCTTCTTTACCTAGCAATTCAAATTTGTATGTAATAAAAAATAATCATTTTATAACTATATATTTTTAGCTGTATTAGTTCGTGTAATCATTTGCTGGGTTCTTGTATTGAACATTTCCCTCAGTTTTTTTTTTTTTTTCATTTTCATATGTTTTACGGTTTGTATATGTTGTAATGTTGTATTACACTAGATCGCCGTTCATATTCTACTTTAATTTCTCACGTTTTGCAAAATAAAATTCTTCCGTCTGTGGAAAATACATTATCCCCAAATTCTAAAATGAAACTTCTCAACAGACTAATTTGTGTTTTTTTTTTTTTTTGGCATATTATACCACAAATACGAGAGCTAATAAATATAAAAAATAACGAATACAAATAGGAACACGACAACGATCGTAGTCCGTCGATCACTATGTGCTGGCAAACAGAATAATACTGTAAAAGGCAGATTAATTAAAAATAATATTGTCCTCAGAGCTAAAAATAAAATGGGTTCTCGTAACTCTATTGATTACCGCCTTATCGGTATTATTGCCGAAAAAATCATGTAGATAAAATTTATTTACTAAAAAATTGATTTAAGAGTATATAATCAAAAGTTATTTTAAAATATGCAATAAAAATCAATAAATCTTAAAAATATGCATTTGGAGAAAAAAATTCAAAAATATGCAAACATATGCACAATAAACTTTTAGACTTTAACTCCAAACACAACAACACAAATTTGTACCGGATAACTAATAAGTAGTGTTAAATAGTAATAAATGGTGTTTATTTTTATATTATATGTTAAATTCAGTTTTGTTTTCTATTCCTATTTGATTGAATATTATTTATATTATAGTATTTATATTTAATTTTTATTATGGAAATCGACTTTTATGAATGTGGAGAGCCAAACAAATTAGAACCTAACCATTAAGTTGAACCAAATTATTTCAATACCTTTTCGAATGCAACAACAACAACAACAACAATTATAATAACAATAACATTTGATAAGTTAACACCAACAGCACTTGACAGCTATGTTTATTATTTTCGAATAATTTCTAAAAGACAGCGAGTATTCGCTCAGTACGGCACCTATTTGTATTTATTCTCCAGTATTCGCAGCACACTGTACCGGAAACAGCGGGCGGCGTCGAGTGCAAACGTCATCCTCACCACCACCTCCGCGCTCCGCGTTACTACCATGTTGTTGTCATAACGTTGCGGGACTTTCCGTCACTTGCGCAACTTTTTGCGAGTTTACCGTTTTCGCCGTAGCTGTACATTTCCGTAAGCACCGACCAGGGGGCCATGCAACGCGGGGGCCTCGGCGGTTAACGCTCGTTTGCTCGCCGCCGCGCGTCGGGACACGTGCCGCGCCGAGTTGCCTGCGGTCGGGCACGCTTTTGTGCGCCGCACGCCAATCAGGGCCTCATGAAGATCGGTCGGATCCGGGCGTTATAATGATGACGTTGTGCTCGAAGTTTTAACTGCAGCTATTATAGTTGTTATTAATTATGAATCACGTATATAATATTGTGTACCTCAACGCTTAGGTACAAAATAGTGCATAATATATTATTATAAAATCATCGTATACCATGCGGACATAAATGGCTTAAATAGCGTTTAAAATTTGCGAAACTGTTGAGGCTTGTTTGAGTCCAGTTCGATGTAATATATCATTAGTTACTAGTCTTAAGCCTGTTATCAAACTGTAATTAATAAAATTATCTGTGTTTTCATACGAGTTTTTTACGATATTTTAATTTTTAGGGGAGTTTTATGGATTTTTAAATCATAATATTTTAAATACTCATAACTTGGGAAAGTAGAATTCGAAGTAAAACTATAGTGTAGAAGCAAATTTTATGTTTTTTGGAAATAAATGGTAATTTATGGATAAAATATTTATTTTTAGGTCAAACCATTATAATTTTAAATTCCCTTAAAAATAATGTATATTTTACTTATTTCGTATCGTATAAATTATTAACCTTGGACGACGAAATAAAATTGAAATTCAAAAATTATAGTGCATTAGGTACTTTCACTCAGAATGAAATGAAGTTACATAAAATATTAAATGGTTATTGTTATTTTTTATTTAAAATGATTGTAGCATTTGTACGACGAGACGTTATATCGACGATGTGCTCAAGAGTGCTAGAATAAATTTGTATCAACTAATAAATCATTTTGGAGTTATATCTCGAGGTGTTTTTTTCTTTGACTGTTGTCTGCAGTTTGCACGCTTTTCGCCGTGTCCCGCAATATCGGCCACCGTCGTTCGTCGATCGGTTAGTACTTTAGACTTAAGTAGTAGCATCGATTTTACAATATTATAAATTTTACTTTATATTATTTTATTACAAAATCTATTGTAGTAGTTCAAATATTATTATTATTATATTAGTGTGAACTGTTTTGAAATATTACTGCGGTTTCCGGCGCCTGGCGTACGGAGATAACACGCGCACTAGAGTTATATTAATATATTATACTCGTGTAACAATACAATTTAATATTTTACTTGTTTACGTGAGAAATATGAATAGAGAAGTACCGTCGAAAGACTCAAAACCATGCTACAGTACTACTGTGTTTATCATAGAAATTATAGACTAAAGAGACAGACCGGTATTGTTTAATGTGCTTATAAAGATAAGCTTCAACACGTTACAAATTAATAATTATCACATTATTAACATTGGTAACAAAATATACAAGTAAATAATATAATATAATTTTAACAAATTTAATCAATGATTCGTCATTTGGAATTTATTGTACGCAATTAATTACAGAAGTAAATAACTTGAAAAGACGAAATTATTAATGATATAATTACATTGAAGAAAAGTTGTCTATGATGTTTAACACCTTTACAATTTAAATGAATATATATTTATTCTATTTCGGTTCAGTGTTATAAATATTTTACTGCTTATGATATAATTTAAGCTCTGGGAAATCTAGTTGGATGGGCCTCAAAATGGATAAATCATATTATACGAAACAACAGACATGATAGATTGATAGAGATTTGAATTTCGATTAGAGTTTGGACGAGGGCACTCGACTTTACTTTACCCGTGTCGTATACTCGTATAGGTACTTATACGACACCGGTATCAAATATACGAATCGCAATCATAATTGCATATTTAATAATATAGTACAGCCCCGATTATTTGAATAATTAATTTTCATATATCTGTCATCTCAGAAATATAGTGAACACTTAAAACTATATCGACTAGGTACAACGCAATGTATTGTTATCTTGGAAAAAATATTTGCAGTCAAATAATTAAATTTTAATAAGCCCTAATTATTATCGACAATTATTCACTGACAGCTGATTTTTTTTCACTACCTGACTTGGCAATTATTGCTGATGTTCTCAAAAAAATGTCAACTTTTTTTCGAAATTTTATACACCATGCATATTTTAAAGACAATTATTGATTTTGTTATTTTAGACAATAATGTCTCAACTCTCAAGTAAGTTATTTATTGATTTATACATTATTGGAGATAATCGTTTGAAGTACATAATTATTTTAATATATTTCATAACAGGTATGTTTCTTGGAGGAATCACTCGCCAGTTATCATGTAATTACATTTAAAAAAAAAAAAACATCAAATAAGTTTTATATCATTGGATAAAAGAACTCGGAAAAAATAAGATAAATATCGTGATCACTGGTAGATCAGGTTTCGGCCGGTCGAGTGTGGTAGGTTGCGCGCCGGACGTCGAAAATAATAATAACGCATTAATATTATGACCAGCGGTAACCTCGTTGTTCCGTGTTCCGGTCGAGTTTTCGATTTCGACGAGCGTGGACGTCAATGTTATTGACATCAATAATATAGAAAAATATGTGTTCGATTGGGTTCTCCTTGTTATTGCACGGCTTTGATTTCCGGGTACCAGGGCCTTAGTATACGAGTGTCGGCGTCGGGCCGCGTCCGTTCGAATACCGTTTGCGGGGGAAACGCGACCAGCGAAAACCAAGCACAACAGGATACCATGATGATGGTATACGCGTTACGCCGATCGGTTACCAAACGACGGCCGAAACTACAACTAATTGACTACTGCTGCATTACCTACTGTTTATTTTTTGTCCCACGTGTTTTGCGTGTTGTGTTATCCGTTTTTGTCGGTGCACTATATTCTGTTTTTCCGAGCAAAACATAGCAATATTCCGTTCAGCAGAAGCAACCGTTGTTGTTAACTTTTAGTATTAGGGACAAGGGTACTTGGGTAGTTGGGTGACTGGGTGTAAAGTGAATTGATCTATTACAAAACTTAATAGCCGACATTTAAATGTTGTGCATTTTTTAAATTGTAACATTTTACTTACTCTTAACTCTAATAAAAATTGAAATATCGTAAAAAATCCACGCAACATCAGAACACAGATAACGTTATAAACTTTAACTATGATGATCGGTCAATTAACTCTAAAATATTGAAGCCAAGCTAACAAGCAACATCACAAGGTTGTTAAAAGCTAATCGTTATTTTGCAATGGTTGTTGAATATAGAACCATTTAATTTCAAGTGAAAATAAAATGCTGATGAGAACCGTTATTAATTGCATAATGTGTATATCAGTATTTTCTGTTTGGGTGCTTGAATGGAAAAAACTAAAAACCTATCATTGTAATAGATATAATATGCTGGCCCTGATTAACATTAACGTTGGCCTAGGCTCCTGCCCTTTTTTCCTAATTATTATTATTAAAGCTATCTTCTTGAGTTCTTTTGTATACATTGGATATTTTATTATTATTTCTATTCTATTAATCTAAACATAAACATAAACATTTATATAAGTATATCAGTGTATGATATAACTTTAAAAATACAAATGATTAAAATTGAATACTGTTAGTCAATAGGATAGGAACTAGAACCATAGACACACATAATAATTTTGTTACTTGAAACATACTTCGAGAATTTAAATATTTTTTTTTTAGTTTATTATTTTAATTCAATTTTTAATTTATAATTGCATTAAGAACATTATTATTTAAATTTTGAAATAAATGATAATAAAGGCTTCGAAAATAATTGATTAAATTTACCAATATTAACTATTATATTACTATTCTTCTTGTATTATTATTATTATTATTATAATATACGATGTTAATATTTAATTATTATTTAATTATTATATCTAACTTAAAAGTTAAAATATGGATTTAAATTTTAAAATACCTGTTGAGAAATATTGTTTAGCACTAAGTTAACTATTCTGGATTGACGATTGACGATAAAAAGTGATAAACGTATTATACGGACCACGGAGTAGGTACTGAAAACTGACAACGATTAAGAATAATAAAATGTTATAATATAATAATAAAAAATCATTTTGACCATAAAGACTTTATAAATAATCTATTATTTCAATGAAATTGGTAGGATAAAAATATATTATATATCATGTTCAGAAATATTTCCCAAAATACTATTAATAGTATTTCGGGCTTCATTCTTCACATACTATAAATTGTAACCCGTATGCGGCCGAAATTTTATCGGTTTTAATGGTTTATCTAATCTGATATATATGGTTAATAAGTAATAATTACTAATTAGTAATTACGATAGCTGATGGGTAACGAACAATTAACGAAATTATGAAAGTACAAATGTCAAATAATATCATTATTATTGCCCGTAAATTCTTGTATACATATTATAGAAATGTTTTTTTTCTTATTGATTAAATATCAACTACACAGGTATAGGTATTACTTACTTGTTGTGCTAACTGCTAATGTGTCTGGGTTGTTATGGTTGTATATTAATGTATAACAATTACAATAATAAGAACAATAATAATAATAATAATAATAATAATAATAATAGAAACAAAATATTACAAAATTATCGTAGCCACTAATCACACATTTTCGTAAACCATGGTCACAGTTCCTAACGTGCTAATGCCTTGATAATATAAAACGTATACATAAACATAACATTACAAGGGTTCATAGAAAAAAAGTGTTTCATCTAGTATGGGTGGTATAAATGTATAATCAATAATCATTGAACAAAAAGACATTTTTCCATAATCTTCAGAATAAAATAAATATATTATAAAATCAATGGTTTTATTAAACTGTACACACGTATCATCTTTACTTCACAATATTCGAACAAGCATTGAACTTAATAATATTTTTGTTTTAAATATTGGATAATTTAACATAAAAATATAAATATAAAGTATTATAGTAAAAACTCTATTAAAAATACTATTAATTATAAAGTTATACTGTTTTTTTTTTATTTTAAAATACTATATAGGTACAACAACAACAATAAACAATTGGTACAATCATTGATATTGTAATACTTTTAGCCAGTAGGTACTATACTACCTTTTCGATATTTTTTGAGTCACCGCTTATAGTGATCAAAATCGAAAAACTCTCGGACGTATGTGATCATTATAAGCGGCGACCACTATATTATAATATTCGTGGTTTATTTTAAAATCAATGTTCAACTTAAAACAATTAATGTCAATATAAATAAAAAATAATATGCTCAGTATTTACAACATAAGAATATTGAAAAATGGAAACATTATTTAGAATCTTTGAATTCTTACTCAGATGGTAAGATACAATCAAAATCCATTATTTTTAAATATATCATACATTATTATATTGTTATTTTACTATGACGAAGTTTGAAAAATGATTTGCTTTTATATTTTATACCCACAACATTTCTTATTTATTTTTCTTTTAATTTTGATCAACTAAAACACATTAGGTAAATTGACCACTAGAGTGCACTGTCTAACACGTTTCTTATATTTACTATTTTCATTAACAATTCAAAATAATATGATATTACATGAATAGGTATAAATGTATAATGAAATAGTTAATAATAAGAAACACGATGGTAGATGATATTTTATTGAGGGATAAAACTATGATAATTTTTATAACATTATTATCACTTTGTATCTTATGAGTAATTATCATAGTTTTATATTTATAAAATTTAAATTACTCTTTAACACTATTTATGTTTACAAACTAATAACTATTCATGAATAACACAGATATTAGTAATTAAAATATTTTGACTATAATTTAAATTTAAATATTATACGGATTTACTACTTTTACTATTTTAGATTCTAAGTTGAGCGATTTGGTTTTATTGTCTTTACACTGATACTTACTTTCTTTTGTGTCTAACTTTAAAGTCACATTTAGAAGCAGTAAAAATGCTCCAATCTTCAACTTAGAGGTTTCTGTTAGCAAATTGAATCTATTTTGTAGGTACTTTGAAATGGTTAAAATAAAAAAATTCCTGTAGGAACTTTTCAAAATAATAGACGGAGGGAAAGGATGAAAATGAAATCTTATTATTACTTTTGAATAATTAAAAAAATAATATATAGATAATATTGAACAACATAGATTATTCAGTGTGAGCGTGTGACTGGATATTTTGTAAGTCAGGCGATATTATAAATAATAATAATACTATTGTACATTTTATAATTTATGTATACCGTATACGTTTAAAAACATTATCATGATGGTTTCCATCCAACGTCTAACATCTGTCTGCAGAGAGGACGCATATTGAACCAGTCAACATTGTTTTATGTTTTAGTTAGCCGGCTTAACAGTAGAATAAATGTATTTTCCATCCAACCATCTACTTGCTCAACGTGAGGTGGATATATAACTTGCAAACTTTTTACCTTTTTATATTTGAGAAAACACAATAATGATTGCGCTAAACAAATATTTTATATTTTTGGATTTAAAGAAATTAACAATAAAATTGTCCTATAATATCTTAAATGATTTACTTACATAACTTAAACTTAGTGTATAATATATACACGAAACAAAAAACAAATTATAATATTGATTAAGCTCATGCGGGGGGTACTAGAACGTTCATAAACTAAATCATTTTTATAAGATGTGTCGTTTGTTAATCGTAGTTCGTGTACCATGGCCAATTTTTTACATTATATATCTATATAATGTAGAATGAAATAAACCAATTTTTTTCTTTACCAGTATTCGTGTTGCATTATATTTTGTATATTATGAGACTTTTGGAGCTGATATGTCAACTAAAAATCTTAATTTCCCTCTGCTGTTAAATATCTGTATGGACTGATCGTTTATTTCATAAAATGAATAATGCAGCATTTCTATAAATCAAAGTACCTATATGAGTGATTCTAAATTTTTAAATTTACAATTTATTATAACATTATAGGTACATACTTATAAAAATAAACGGGTATATTATGCTCATGTACCTAATAACATTTTTGTTTATATTATCTCCTATCACATCGTTTAACAAAAACTGACAATATTGTAACGTATAGTATTAGATTTGAATAATCTAGCCACGAAGCAAGAAGTAGATGAAGCAACACAAGACTACCTAAATTTAATTTTTAAATTAACTTATAGAAAAAAATGGTATGCATTATGTACTAATATATTATGATTTATAATTCATAGAAATACAAATATAAATTAATAACGAAAGATTATAAATTGTAAATAGTTAAACAATCAAAATTACTCTCAAGACATTTATAAAATAAAATTTAATTTTCTATTTTAATATGAATAATATTTTTTAAAAATGTGTGTCGTCTAAGTGGAAAAAAAACACCAATACATTCTTGATTCTCAGAAGTTTAAAACATATTATTAAGGTAACAATGTACTATTCTACTATAGTACTTTTCTCGATAATTATAGGAGCACAATCTGAATAAAAGTGTGTAAAAACTAAAAACATACAATTCCGGTCCTTAATAAATAGTTCTCTAACACTATATAGTTATAGTGAACGCGTAGTGATAGAGTGCATACACACCGCGCCTACGATTAAGCCGCCACAGCCGCGAGCGCTACCCGTCAGCCACGCATGTAACCGACCGTAGCGAAAATAATAAACCGAATAGCGACGGCTTCGGCGACCGACGCGCGAGTACGTATGAGGTCCTGGTACCACGGGACGCGGAACGGGCCGCTTTCATTGTTCTCGGACGTCCACCCACGCGTTGGCCGCCGTCAAAAATTCGTCGTATCGTCGAAACGTCAAAAGCCGATGGCTGGCCGGATGGTGTCCTAGTACTGGAGTCGACCGACATGAGCACAAATCGCGTGGCGCACGCGCTACGGGCCCGGCTGCAGCGGCGCCGCGGCACTCGGCAGCATACCGTCCTGGTACGTCGGAAACGCGAACGCGCTTTGTTCGCGGCCGGAAAAAACCGCACGGCCAGAGTCGACGATAACCGAGACGGTCACCTTCATGCGGTCCTGGTCAATGGAAATCGTAAACGCGACCGCGTACACCGGCTAAACAGATTATTTGGCGCATCCCGCGGTCGGCGGTGCGGCCGCGGCGACCATATCCGACGACTGTTTGTGTAATATTTATTCTGTATAAAACATACAAAATAGTATGCGTTTTTAATTGTTTATTTATTTATTTTTGTCATCAAAACCTTTTGAAATACTTTAATTTTTATTTTCAATTGCT
The DNA here is from genome assembly GCF_001856785.1 of Myzus persicae. NCBI lineage: Eukaryota > Metazoa > Arthropoda > Insecta > Hemiptera > Aphididae > Myzus > Myzus persicae. The sequence goes on along the minus strand of NW_019101524.1, from coordinate 77,975 downwards.
ATTCTAATATCTAGTCTACTTGGGAGTTAAGGAGGCAACAATTCAATAGTAAAAATTATTTTTTTGTAACTGGGATAAACATTTTAAGCAAAAACAGTTTATGACGTAATCGATTTTGAATTTTCGATTAATCATTATATAAAATATATAATTGTTAATTACTTACATTCAAATAACATGATGGACGCTAACCAAATTACAGAATTATAAAAACAATTTAAAAAAAGAATTATCAAGGTATAAAATATAATTATTTATAATGGAGGTACTTAGAGATATTGGTTGACTGACCGTCTTAGCTTGGAAACTTTTTCCGTATGCAATGATAAATTCAAATTTAACACATCTATATTCATGACCACGGGGCATAGGTGCACTCGAATATTCGATACCTACCTACCTATCAATTACTATACATAATATAGTACAGGCTTACAGTATAGCTCATACAACTTACTGCTGCACACTTGCCCGGTTTTCGATATTATTATCGTATCTTTATTCCGTTGACGTATGCTATACAGTCTTCGATGTCGACACACCAGGCTTATAGTTTTAAGCAACGTACAATAAACATAAAACAATAAATATATTTTTTCATGGTTATTAAATATCAACACCTTTTACACTGTGGTGATGCGCACTTTACGGATAGTATAGCGGCACCGAACAAGATTCTTTACCTCCACCTTTGAGTTCGATTGTTATTATTAATTTTCTATTTTTTTAACCTTCATTTTGTTTATGTTGTTCATTGAAAATGCGTACACGATCATAGTTTTTTTATTTTATTTTTTAAATACTTGCATTCATCATCTATAACGAAGTAATTTAATAATACATACTATATGTACATTGGACAGTGGTAATTGTGTAAATACTAACCTATTCATTGCGACACCCTCCGTTAAGTGCGTTAGTTTTGGAAACAGCAACTATGAACCAACTATAACGTTCACTCGATAGTAAGTTATGGTCGTTTTTAAAGTCCCACGTAATCCTTTTCAATGTCTGTTTCAAACGGTGAACGCCCAATATTTGATAACGTACGATAAGCACCGACATTGGCGACCCAACGCAGATGACGTTGCCAAGATAGTTTTCCAAACTTATCCGGATTTACGGCACTGATCTACACGTATTTGTTTGATAATATCGATTTTAATTCTGCAATGATAAATTATAATATAATTTATGTACCTACGCACAAATAATTCGTATCGAGTGAATTTTAAAAAATGAAAATATAACCAACCACGTAATTTTTCAGAATATCACAGATGTTTTATAAATTTTAATTTAATTTTATCTTACAATATTATTAGTGTTGATATTTTGGTTACTTTTTATTTATGTATCAAAATCAATTTTCGTTTCCCAATTAAAAAAATTAGTAACAGTTGAAAGTTTTAGAGAAAGCTGAAGAATTCAATTAGAATGATCGTCCTTGAACGACGACAAATCTAATTTAATTATCCTTTGTATTCGCCGTCAAACTTTTCGAGCCAATGTTCATTGTCTAGGATGTAAGTTGTTGTATTTATATAATATATTTATGTACTTATAAAAAAACACAACAGTGAGTAGTTCTAAAAACGGACATCAAAATGTTAATTTTTTTATTCATATTATATATTTATGACTATAGTTCACCGTACGAAGTGTATAATATGTTATCGGCAATGTTGACTGTTGGGTGGTGTCGTGTTGACAACTTGTATCTCTATCCTCTATGCTTTTAATTTAGTGTATATTAATACGTACCTATTTACATTATTTTGATCCAAAGTAGAACGCAGTTGGCGATTTTATTTTACAGTTCATTGATTTATTAGAAATAACATTATATCAATTAATATATTCAATAAGGTTAAAAAAGAAAACTGATTATTATTGAAATATTTAAATTACACAGAGTACATTTACAGAGTAAAATTAATTTAAAATATGTAGAAAAATGATTTTATTGATCCATGAGACATAATACCGAAAGTATGACAACAATTGCAAGCTGATTAGTATATTAATTGGTATTCATTAAAAGCAATTTTGTGGTTATACTAGTTTTACTCTTATTTACAACTAGCTAGGTAGGTAGGTACCTTATAAGTTACAAGTGTATAACTTGCTTTAAAAAAAGTAAACTAGTCCAATAGTACATTAATAAATTTAATAAGGAAAATCCGAAAGTGATCATACTGAAATTCTAATTAGGTTATGAATGTTACAATGATATTTATATTTATCATTTATGTGAAAAATATTATACTAGGTATTTAATAATAGTAATTACAAATATTTTTAAAACACAAGAGGCATTAACACATCTTATAGAGTTATACTAAGTATTTACTGTAAATAATATAATTATAATATTATAAATATTAATATTGTTGGATTTTAGAATATAACTAGTTAGTAAGTGAATTCTAAAACACCAATACTGTACTTTCTAATACTACTGTATTTTCTTTTTGTTTGTTTGATAATAATGTATTGTATTCATTTTCAACAAATATTATTAGTTATTACAATTTTTTTTTTCAGTGCCATGAGAAATAATTGAAATGAAAAATTCGTTTTCGGACATCGTTTCTGCTATCTTCAGTTGATCTTTTCTTAGAAATTCTTACTTTATTAATAGTGAAATACGTATTTTCATGAGTTTTACTTCCCAGTTGTAGAGTTCAACTAATTGTTTTCGTGTGTTGCAAAATGCATGTTTAAAATTTATTTAATATCATCTATGATACAATATCAGTACAATATCGATACAATATCATTACATGTTTATAATAAAGAAAAAAATCTAGCCAACTATAAACAAATACTATCTATCTATTTTCAGAAGTTGTAACAAACGTTTAAATACCACAATTCTTTTAGTATTTTGAAATATATTTTTCTATCATTATACGATTATTGTTAATTCGAAAATCAGAGTTTAGCGTAGCTTGAAATATGTTTTTCTCTTTCAAATAATAACAAAGTACAAACAATAACAATTCTATCAGGCATAATCGTTTTTCCTGTAGATAGGTTTTTTTGATCTTTAAAACGGTTGGTTAGAGGTCGGTTGGGAAGTTGACTTATTTTGTTTACACGAATTATACGAGTGTTTAGGTAAAAAATGTATAAATAATTAAAGTTTTTGTGAATTTTAATTTTTGTAGTAATAACAGATAATATAAATCCAGGTTTGTAAGAAAGAGGAAAGTCATTTTCAAGAAGACATAGAGAAGAGTTCAAATCTGTTTACAGAATCTTTATCTCATCGTTAGATCGATTGGTTTGAAGTTTGAACATATGTCTGTTTGGCCCGAATAAACGGTTTACAATCAGCGGAAGAATCGGAAAAAGCATGTATTGTATTTATAGGATACTACGCAATTTGTACAATGTGTAGCCTATATTTATTATGAATTGAAAAATTTACAATCCATTAGAAAAATACATATTTATTTTTCGTATGTATATAAAAATATAACATTTTTTAGTAAATAAAACTGCTTCTTCGATACATTATTTTATTTAATCTTTGTACAATCCAACGTTGAAAATAATTATATTGATATTTAAGCTGTATGATTTAAAAACTAAAGACTAAACAAATATTGTATGATAATATTGATTTTTCTAAAACATATTGAAACTTATTGATACATTGAAATTATTATACACCTAGGTATGTACCTACGTTATATGTGGACAGGCGCTATAAAATGGTGATTTTTCATTTTATAAATTCCAAATTTATGCGAACTAAATAAATAATAATATTTTCAGAATATTTAATACATTTTATAAACGACATAATATAGTTATTAATGATAAACACTAGTTTAATATAGAATTTAGGTATTTAAATTTATTTTTGGCTTCGTTAAAGTGTAGAATATAAATACATTTTGATTATAGTTTAAATGCATTGCACTAATCAGCTGTATTGGTTCGAAAATAAGAAATATTTAGAAAATGAAGACAATCACATGAATTGAATACTTTTTTAAATTATTATTTTGGAAATTGTCAGCGATAACGATGTGTAGGTATATATGTATTATGTATATGTATTTTGTCTTAATCACGTGGACAATGTGTATATAGTGCCACTTGAGTAGAAATCCCAGTGGGGATATGGCTTACAGAGAGTTATTAGATTTAATTTTAAAGAAACGCTTGGTATTTTTTTAATGCATTTCTGTTCATTATTTATAGGTCGATGTTTTTTTCTAATAAATTGTGAACTACTAATTATTTGGTATTGTACTTTAAAGGCATAGTACTTTGTTCAACAATATGTGTGTTTTCTTTTTGTGTTCTATACCGACGACATTGATTTCGATTAGTTACAAATATCGAGCGATATTCTTACACAAAAAAAAACCATTCAGTGATATAAGTTCTTAGAAGATTAGAAAATACATATAAATACATATAACGTTTCTTTAAAATAGATTGTGAACGGCATTAGAGAACAAAAATATTACCAGAGACAAGGATTTTTTTCAATATCCACCTTACCTACCGATATACCAATCCATCGGATATACTATACGTGAACAATGAACACGTTTATTATTATCTCTCTTCTTGAGCTATTTACAGAAAAAAATGGTCAAAAAGCTTGACAATTTAATACTATATAAGTTCTTTTTGATAATGAAATAAGTGATATAATTTATAGTGACGCAATTAATTGTGATGATTATTGATTTGTTAATACAGTTATAATTAGTAGTCTTTGTATGATTGATTAGTTGTAATTTATCCTACATGACAAAACATCAATAAAATATCAATATTAAAATTATTTACATGTTGTATGGTTCTAATTAAAGGGAAATTTTTGCCATATACTGTACACTGGAATGGCACACAAAAAGTGTTAGTCTGTCTGGTCGTATGACCAGGTTAGTTTTTTTGCCAGTTATTGGCACCTAACATGTTCCACTGTGACATCTAATGGCGAATAATCAAATAAATAATATGATAACACAAATATTGATAATGAAACAGTACCAGTGCAACTTTTAATTAAAAGAAAATATTCTTAAAATTTATCATCACACATTATTCATACGAAAAACAAAATTACTTAGACAATAAATAAATCAATGACAATAAAAGTACAAGTACACTTAAGGTATCTATTTAAGTTTGTAATTATTATATACCTGTTAACTGTCTAAGTGTCCTTCTGCAAGTCTGCAAGTACTTAATATAGTTATTCTAGTAATTAATATAACTACTGATATAAGTAACAATGAAAATAATTCGATCATTGTCAGATTTTTTTTTTTCCTGAAAATGTCTGGAACCATATTGATAATATTAATAAATCCTTGATTATAGTTCGTATTTTTTGATTTGTTTTATCACTAATCATTATTATCAATTTATAAATTAAACTATTTAATATTCCATTAATTTTCTTACATTCATGTTTAATACTGACAAAATAAATTACCACCTACATTCTACATATCATATCATTACATAACATCCTCTCACATTAAGTAGTTCCACACCTTATAAAAATCAAAGGTGGCCTCCTTTCAGTTACCTACCCCCTTGGTCCCGTCACTGATAAACTTAGATCGTCAATCGAAATTCGTGATTAAAATCGTTACCTAGTATAATGTACAATAGTATAAATCAGACTAAATTATATAAACTCAAAATTAAAAAAACAGCTAAATTACATAGAATTACACGTCAAATGTTAAAATTACCAGATGGTCATGGTCTATTTAACTGTTTTTTCGATCAAATAAATTACAATATTTTTATGTTATTGCGTTCACAGTATTGCTATAAGTTATACGTTATACTTTAGAAGCCTTTCAATATTTATAACATTGTACATAAATTATAATATTATATAACTAATAATAATTATAAATGTATGGCAGTACATTTTAACGACACTGGTTCCATCCTGTAGTTAGAGAATACATCATAAAACAAAATCTAATTTTTGTTAAAGACAATGCCGATAAAAATAAAATCTAAAATATTTTGGGTTATAGTTCCATGATTGTGACTATGAAATAAATAAAAACTGAAGTGATATTCAGACCCACTGAATTTTCATTAATTGTATTCATTGACAACGTCCCATTGAAAATTGAAAACATTTTCAGAAATTTCGTTCACCCATAATACAATCGGTATTTCAGCACGCGCAGAGATCGTTTTTAATACCTTTGACAGGCGCACGTGAGAACTAAAATAAATAAATACATTTTATCTTTTTCGCAAGGTTAGGTTAAAAATCCTGTATAGAATTCGACAGTTTTCGATTCCCGGTTGCCATCTTAAACGCGTTATATAGTTTATATTATAATTATATGTCGTTTTCTGAAATGTGCTTACACGCTGGTAGTATATAAACGTGTGTAGGTATACTATTGATAAAATATCCAATTTAATAAAACATTTACGTTCGAGACAAACGAGCAACAATTCCAATATATTTATATCCCTGCTGGAAATAACGAAAAATTCAGTTGTTTTTTTTTGGGACTCTTTCTGAGATGCACTTTAAAGCCTTGCCGAGTAATTCATGGTAATAGGTGTATACACTTTATACAATGACCTACTGTTATTATATTTAGTATTATAGATTATAGTAAATAGTCTAAGGTGCGTATACTGTATAAGCTCCCCCACCGAATCTGTTGATAAAAATAAAATAAAACTCTACGATACATAATATATTATATTATTATAATAAGAACGGTCAATTTTTTTTTATATCAGGTAACTGCATTGTTTTTTTTCTTAAATGAACAATAAATAAATAAACCATATGATTGTCACAATATATATGTATTTAATTTGTTTATAATACCATATTATTGGAGTTTTCCATCGCCACAATGATGTGGTGAGTTTACTACGAATATTTATGTAGAGTCTTTTATTCAAAACACGAAATGAATCGAACATTTTTTGTCGTCTGATAATAATAACAATAATATATGACTACCTATTACTACGATTTACTTGCACACGTGACTCACTTGCATCAAATAGTTTTGTGGATTGCTTCCAAAGAAATAAAAATGTATAGAGGTGATGGCTTTTACGTAAAATATAAACTACCGATCGATATTCAGTTGCACATCTATTCACATAATATAATATTTATTTTTGTTATGACTAGTTGGTGAAATTTCCTAGTTCATAAAATGATATGAATCTTCAACGTTTTGACGATTTGGATGATTTTTCACTCAATTAATAAATTGTACATTGGTATTCCAAATTGTAATAATTAAAAAAACCAATCCTTAATTGGAAATTTCGTACTAAACTAAATCTAACTAGTTGCCAAATTCATGAACAACACGCGATATTTCATATTATATATTATGTTATACATTTATATCTACTTATAATTTTAATGTAAAACCCATAACTGGTTATTATAGGTTTTATTTTGTTTAAAACAAGTATCATCGTATGTTCGTATTATAAAAAAAAATAATGGGGTAAGGCGGCTTATTAGTTATGTCCACAAGAATTGTTTATACTTTGTATTGAATATCAAGTTATTTTATTAAGATAATATTATCATTTATTTTATTGAATTTTGCACGGAGGTCGGAGACAGATAATTTTTTCCGAAATAAGTACTCTATTTAATCGTTTTATTATATCAAAACTTGAAAAAAAAAAATGTTTAACAAGACTTAATCAGATGCATTATATATATATAATATATTAATATATATTATAAATTATTTTCGATTGAATATATTCTGTTGGGTAATAATATTGCTATAACTGATGTGTTATAGAACACTAATATTAATTGTATGTAATCATGATAACCTGCAGAATGAAGTAACGGTTTAAACAATTTTCAATTTTGAGAACTATAATTATATTTTATCGATTAATACAGGTTAATACTCACTTTAACATTAATTATACTTATTTTCATACGTGTATGCAATAATCATACATAACATACATTTATATTTTATCATTATATTATATGCATAATTAACGTTTGTTTTAAGTTTATAGATATGGATTTAAGGAATCTAGGTAATGGAAATAGGAATTTAATATAATTAGGCACGTTGGTAAAAGTGTAAAACTAAGTTAGTTTCATTTACTTCGATTCTTATTAAAATTGATTATGAAGAGAACGCCACACCCTCATATTGTGTTGTCCAAGTCTTACATACATACAACATAGCAAAAACTGTTTTGCGATAAATAGAATCACTCAAGCTGTAGTCCAGCTAAGCAACCAAATTTTCACTTTATAAACAAGAGAAAATTTACTGTGCAACATCGTTTTATTTTGTCGATATCAAAAGTACAAGAAAAGTTCTAAGTGCTTAAAAATTCATTATCTTAAACTTGAATAACTTTTTTTATACAGTTACTGTTCTAATCTCAATGGTATGAAAATTGTATTGTTCTTCTCCTTGGATTTGAGCTTGAGTGGTTCTGTTTCACGCAAAACAGTTTCGCTATGTCATACGTTTGTAAGACGGAGACACATGCAGGTGTGGCATCCTCTTAAATAAAGAATTCAGCAATCGGCATAACGGGCAAAGGATGTTTAGACCAATAAGAAAACAATCTTATTGAACAACTAGAATTTAGCTGGAAAAAATTATTAATACAAATAAATGATTGTATTCATAAAGAAATGCATAAGTACACCCATAATATTATTCCACTCCATTAATGATTAAATGTCACCGGTAATCTATCAAATCGGATCTATCATGCGTGGGGCTCATACATGTTCCTTATAGAACACAGAAGTACCTAACGTGTAATTTGAACTCGTAAACAATGTCTATAGCCGTAAAGATAAATATTTCCAAATGCTAGTTTTTATTGATATCATGGTTTATTTTTATCACTTCCACCACAACTCCCCGCAATATAACTTCACCTATTGATACCAGTTTTCTTTTCAATAAGATCCAATGTCCAAACATCCGGTTAATGTTATAGATATATTATGTTTCTAATACTTCCTATGGATGGGTAGGTTTAATCATCGAGACATGAAAACTAGAAAATAACTATAACAGTATGGAATGCGTTGTGTATAAAATAAAATGTAGTACACAATTATTAATACTTAATTTAAAACTATCTGTTTGGCTATAAAATGCTCGATTGAGGTGTACGTTTTAGTATAACAATGCATATGTTATGATATGTTAGGTAAAAACTTCAATGGGTTATATTAACAATATATTAAATCACACCAATAATTTGACTGATTTAGGTTGGATACAAAATTAAAAATAGTTTTTATACTATAGTTTACCTTACAGTATCTAAATTACAATCACAAAAATGTATTAATTTAAATTATTATTTTCTGAATTAAAGACCAACAAATTTTTGGCGAATTTAAATTTAAAAGAAAAAGGTATATAATAGGTATTAAATAATACAGATAGCACTGAAAGCAAAAATCTATGTAAGTACTTGGTACAGTATTACTTATTGTAAAGACAACATTTTATTGACTAGTTTCGTCCATCATAATACCATCACACATATTAGATTATACTTTACACATGGGACATTTTATTAGAATAAACTTTGTGTGGAGTTATTACAACCATACTTTGTACAGTAGTCGATTCGTATTCTAACTTCAATAGCAGTCTTCACCGGAAGACGTATACTATTATATTCGATCCATTCATATCCTATTCCTTCCGGTCTGGTACTAAATTGCTCAAATGCATAAACACGTCCCGTCAGCAAAATTTCCTCACGCCCCTCACGGATATCGCGTATTGCTTTTAGTATAATATGAATCTATGTTTAAATTACCTACTCCAAAACTCCTTCCATTTCTCTGACTCGAAGATTGTCCCATTATCGGTTAATATGATTTCTAGTTCAGTTATCTCATTGTATATTGTTCAATACTTCAATAGACAGTAGCTAATAGCAACAGCTGACTAATGTTGATGTTAATTGTAGGTACTAAATGCACGTTCAGTGTACGATAATGTGTATGTTTACGAACTGAGGGCACTTAATTTATTCTTCAGATTCCAGCGAGAAATATTCCAAAAAACAAATGGTTATATTTTGTAATTTTGATCACTTTAATTGTTGGTTTTAATGTGCGCCCGGAGCATAAGCCGGAGGACAAATTTTACAATATTTAAAATACAAAATATATAATTTGATTTAAATTAAAAAAAACAAATTATACTGATGGATACTAAAACTCGGTGTTTCGAACTAACCTCTGCGTAGAAGTTTATGATTTATTATGAATTCTAATGCGATGATAAATCATTACAGACAAAAAACTGTTCTGATTTAGAGCTCAGTTACAATAGCATCTACCTCCTGAGATTTATATGTTTGCAGTTTGTTTTACTAACAGACAAAACAGTCAATGAGCGGTTTATACAATAATTATTATTGGATATTACAACTTTCAAATCGGATTAATGTACCTATGTGAATTGTACGTTATATTATTGTATATTTTCTATACCAGGTAATATTTACATTTCAATATACATATAGTAGGTACGTCCTGTTTGCTAAACATGATTTTCGAGTTTTTTTAATTTCAGCGAGAGAGGCATTGAATTTATAAAATTATAAATAGCATCTATATTGAATGTTATTTTGTATTTTATGACAGTTAAACAATTTGATTGATTTTTCACCGCTAACTTGTCAAATGTGCTTTCTCATTATACTAATCTAGTAGCTTAAATGTTACAATATATTAAAGAAATATTTTTGAATAATCGTCATAAGTTCCACTTTAAGAGTAGCCAGCAGGTATAGTTGCTTAAATAGAAAGTTACCTTGTTTGAATTTAAAACCCTGGGTTTTAAACTATAACATTAGTTGAATTACTTATTTTCCATCCGAAAATGTGAGTGATGTTATTATACTTAAGTACTTAACATAACATTTAATTGACCTGGAAGTCAAGCTCGGTATCTATACAGTTAATACCTAGTGATATTGTTTTAACGTGTAATGATTTATAATGAAATAATTGCCTGAAAATTACACCATAATATATATATATATATTATATATATATTGTTGTACAAATTAAAGCACACATAAAAAGTTGATTAAATAATAAATAGTTCAAATTTTCGAACGCAGAGATATTTTTATTTACTTTCTAGACAAACACGTAACATAATAAAAAAAAAGTCATAATTTCAAACATCAGTCGTCATTATACATTATGTTTAATATTGTGATTCAATTCACAATATTATCAAGTGAGATATGATATTATCACTTAATAAATCGTAAATAATAGTTCTAAGTTAAATTGCATAGTACTACACGACATAATAGTAGATTTGCATACATACTATGTACATAAATACAAACATACACACATGACACATATATACAATATACATACATAATATAACATATTACATTTATTTCTGATTCAGTAATTAGTTTATACTATTTAGTCATATACACAAGTGATGTTTCATGACAAACATTAAAGTACTTATTTTACTAAAATTAATTAACATTGAGTTTTATGTTTTAAATTTTTGGATTTGAATGTTCGATAATTAAATTATTTGAATTTAATAGTAATATATAAAATTACTTTAATTACAATAATATCATAAAATATACCTACTCAATAATATAATAGGCTGACAGACCGACTTCACTCAGACTCGTTTTTTGTATACCAATGTTTTTATAACATTGAATTCAAATTGAACACATCTATTACACCCCTAGACACCTAATGTACAGCAGAATGTTTTCCACTTACCCTTTTAAATTTTTAAATTTTAGTTTAATATTAGGTGAGTTCAGAGAATATTTTTTTTAGGATTGATACTATGCTTAATTTTTGAGAAGATATAGTCACCCTATTATTCCAGCCTTCTTAGTTGAGTTTATGACCATCCATATACTCATGGTTGGGTAAGGTTAGTTTACTTGTTTGTAATTATAAATCTAACAGTGTCTTTGATCGATTTGATTGTCGTTTTGTGTTCCGATGAAAAATTAATTTATTTGTCGTTGAAAGTAAAAAGTAAAAAGTAGAATAGATTTGTGTAAAAGTAGTAACTAGAAATAGCATTCCCGTCATTCATTTCGATTTATACATTGGAGTATAAGGTTGTAATGGGTAGGTTGTCAGGTTGGTAAAAAAAAAATATAAAAATCGATTGATGACCACCAGTGTAGCAAACAACATAGATACTCGTATAATTTAGTATCCGCCGAAATAAAAAGACTCTACACTGACACCTGTGTTAATTGGTTGTTAATATTTATGGTTATTATTATTATTATTTTTTTTTAAATTTTATTAATCGTGTTACTGCAGGTTCCTTTATCTTAATGTTATAGAAATAAAACACATACCATATTTCTCCAGAGAGGACTCCTCGAGCGACAGAACACGCATTGGACCGATACGTGTGTGCCACACACCTCGTTTTTGCGTTAGGTACTATTGGTTTCAAAGTAGCCTCAAGCGCAAGAACACGTTATGGTCGATTTTCTTTCATTGATTTTTTTTATCAGCTTACATTTTCCGTATTACTGCATTTCATTGTTTGTGTGAAAGTGTATCACGTAGATCGTTGGATTCTATTAGTTAATGCCATAAATTATAATATGTGTAATATTGTGTATAAATATCAACGTACATTTTGAATATGTGTTTTTGGAGGGCTTCCCGTTTTATATTAACTATAAATGCAAATGGAATACACTTCTAGGGGTCTACAATAACCACTGAGCGAGACTTTAACTCTACCAAGCTACCTAAATCAGGCCAAATGTCAAAATGTCTTGTGTCTACTTCATTGCTATTGACGAATCATAAATATTTATATTATGCATAATATTAAACACTTGCTAGTTATTAAACTTTTTGATCTTTCTCATTTTGTCAAAATCGCGATATTAAGTTTACTAATGCAGAATCACAAAAAAAACAAACACCAATTTCGATCCCATTGAAGTGGTGTTTGTAAATGTATATGGTGGATTTTCAATACACGAGAATAATGCAGATAGTGTAGATTATTATTTATTTATTGTAGTTTCGATGTTTCATAGACAGATTGCCACTTGAAGAGAATTAGTGCGCAAGAAAATTATTATCACTCGTTAGTACCGTAACTATGAAACTGCACATCGACAAAGTTTTCATACCTACGTGCAGACGTTCTCAATATCTACTGCAAGATGAAAATATAGAAACGGTATGTAGCACTTCTCCGACACATAGCGAACACATATCATATGTAATTTATGATATTGTTATGATACCTGCCCGGAATAAAGTTTTGAAACAACACAAAGACGCGCTGGTGTCTTATAACGACAATAATGAATTATTTAGTTGTTGTAACTCATAAAACAATATTCTTTCAACTCGAAGATCAAAAATATCTACCGAATGTCAAAACACGATATTAAACGGAACTATTAATCACCGAGAAATAAGGTACCTACCTTATATTATACTTCCATCTGTTCATTTATGATTTATGTACACGCGTTACTCAAAGTTAAGGGGATTGTACAAACGGAATGTTTTTAAGGACTTCAATACAGCAAACACCAGATAACATTATATACCTACGTAATTCGTGTTGTCATGCGAGTGTGCGTGAAGTAAGTGATCATTATTCATTAGTAGATGCGATTCTACGCTTATCCACGGGGCTCTCCCACACACCCTTGAAAGTCACATATTATGTTAACATGTCAGCGATACCCTTCCCGCCACGGTAGGTCCTATCGTGCGTTCCGTGACGTAACGAATGATTTATTTAATCTGCCGTAAGGGTTCTGAAAATATGACCTGGACTTTTATTACCATGCTGCGACCATGTACTTTTAAAAATTATTTTTCTATTTTTTAAAAGTATATTTTATTTAATTAGCTGCTATTCGACAAGTTTTGCATATTTTTACAAGTTTGAATTGAATCCAAGTAAAATTATTTATTTGTGTACAATTTGATTAATTCGTTTTACTTGACTTCGCAAGGAAGGAATTTAACTTTGTTTTCAAAATCCTATGATGGAATTTTTGGTGTACGAAATGAAAATAGGTCTTAACAGTGGTTTGTTTTTAATCTCATAGTATAGGTAACCGATTATTATATATAATATTATACATTAAAGACGATACTTTACAGTGTTCAGGATATCACGTGCGAGAAAAGTTAAAATGAAAAAAAAAATATTAAAAGAATTTTAAGGTTGTTGTTTAGTCTTTGGATAAATTTGGTCCAAAAATATTTGAATATGTGGTAAGAAACAAATGTTTTATTGTTAAATTGTCCCTTCTGGATACTCGGCAACACACATTACGATCGTATTTATTTACGATGATAAATGTTATTACTCAATAGGTACTAATACTAAATTGGCGTCTAAATAGAAATTAGATTAATTTACCAAAGCAATGGTTGTCTGATATTTATTTTTATGGTATATCACGGTAAATCACTATTAAAGTACAATAAAATTGTAACAAAACCAATAAGACCATAGATATTGAAATATATTGTTAACGCACATATAAGCGCTATAAAGATTTTATTAGGAGCTTTCTATTACGTTTCATAAACATTAGACGATCATTTTTATTATTTATCAGTATTTTTCAATTTATAGTTCTTACTATTATAGTTCAATAATGTATATTTGAAATAATTACTAAACATATTATATTATATAATACATTTTAGAATTATAGAGTTTAACAAGGTAATCCTTAAATGCATAGTTGAAATATGTATGAGGCATTGAACAATTTAAACAGGATAGTTTAAATATAATACAACTAGAGTATATTAATTATTTAATATTTTTAAAATTTGTAAGATAATTATTAAAAATAATGGTTTTTATTATAATTCAGAATGATGAATTTAATTTCTTGAAAAGAAATAGTTTGAATACTTTTCAACATTTAAATATAATGTAAGTGCTTGTAAGTGCGTAATCAAGTGTGCACGATGCTTTATTTATCTAAATAGTTTAAAGATAATATTAGAGTCGATTAACTCCATGGTTATTATTTATTACTAATTAATGTGATTTTAATAGTTCCAAAAATTTAAAACCATCATAAATTTAATTTACATTGAACAACATTTCGGAGCTAACAAATTGATTTTTAACGAGTATTGTCTACTTTTTATAAGTTTTAACCAACAAATATATCATGAATATTTTGATTTTTAATTCAATGGGTTCATCAATATATTTTTACATCCATGTTGTACTGTTACAGTATTCCAGTGGAAGGAAAAATACTATAACATTGTATGACAGATACAGAAGAGAGTTGCATTATTTACTTTCAATAACTGGCATAATATAATTTAATGCCGAAAAGGTTTTCAAACGAGTTACGACGTATAAAAGAAACGTTTATTGCTATTACCTATAGGTACCTAGTCTAAATGTGGTTTTACTTTTCAACAGATATAGGTATACGAATAAAACAAGATTTATACACCTTGTTGGAGAAAACGTAATAATAGGTAAATACCTAGTTTTTTTTTATTGAACTTAAGCATCGGCAAAATATATTACTGTTATAATTTTGTAGGGTTATTACGGTTGGTCGAAGAACACATGTACGTGGGTGAGGATTCATCACTAAAAACTCAGGTGGTCACTCTTCCGGGAGCTAGTGACGCCGGATAGGTTAGGTTACAAACATTAGTGACTGCGACCAACCACAGCGCCATACCAAGTTTTAAGGTACGATGTGCTTATGTTTCATTATATTGTAGTACTTTTTTACAAATACATAAGTTCTAACTATATTATAAGTTCATTTGCTATTTTTCTAAAAATAATTCTGCGTCTTATTCTTTGCATATTAATTGCCCAAATATAGAAACCCTTAATAGGTATAGTTTCTTATTAGGGAAGTGAAACTTTGATTGATAAGTGGCGTGAACATTGCAGAACTTATATACCACTACATAAACTGTGATCATGTAATATCTAGGTATATCTGGTGGACGTAGAGAAATGAGTCGAGACGATTACGTTTTCCTCATATTCACTACAATTATCGCGGTTATTCGCTCTCAAATAAATGTATGGAATTAAATATTTTCAACTGGTCAGTCAGTTGTGCGGCGCTTCGGACGTGGAGTAAAACAGTCGGTGGTTACCACCGTTTTCCGGCCAAATAAAAATATCGTGGTTACCCAGTAGCGAGTAACGTAATATTATGGCCGGAGTCCGTGGTATAATTACGGTGATCGCTGTAAATACACACGGTATAATACTCGCGAGCGGGTGATTGCGATAATTTCCGTCGACTGTCGGTCAGTATAAGGAAAATGTGGTTGCCATCTCTGCCCTTTTTCTTGGCGTCCAATTTGATCATATTAATATATCGTTGTCGTCGATCACGAGTGCTTGTCAAAACTGTGATGTGTCGATCTCATACAGATGCGACTGACTGCGATCCAAGGACTTTCTATATCATGCACGAAATATAAGTAATATATAGTGCTATAATATATCTATATCAGGGGTACCGTGCACCTTTGTCAGAATTGACACTTTGGCCAAATTTCAATGGCAAGTCAAAACTAATTAAAATATTTTTCTTGACACATTTCATAATATTTTGTCTGTGTTTCAAAAAATAAAAGTTAACAAATAAACGCGTAATAAAATGTGTATAGTTATTATTGCTTACCTTCTTTTACTCTCAGTAATAATGTTTTTTTCGTGGGAGAGGGTACTTATTTATAATTTAAAAATTTTGCTTTTAAATTTTGGCACTTGACCCGAAAATAGGTCCCCCCCCCAACCTATATTTTAAACGAGAAGCGTCGGCGTAGCCGTTATAGCCATCTGTTAGTGCAGGGATTCTCAAACTGTGGTACGCGTACTCCTTGGGGATACTCGAAATGTTTTAAGGGATATGGGTCTGGCCAACAAACCAACAAGGAAAAAGTCTTTAAATTTTTTTATATGTATATTAGTTTAGTAACTGAGAAAGGGGTACTCAAAAAAATGTATTGATAAAAAGGGATAGGTACATTGTTTATAAGAGTTTGAGAATCCCTGGTTAGTGTAATCTACAATATAAATGCGGAACTCCGTGCAATATGCGCGTTTCCGTACGACCGTACTAAACATTGATTTAAAAATATTGTTTTGCACCGTCGCCAATAACTGTGTTTGTGGTACCGGTTTTCGTGATTCGTGTTGTGCAGAGGAGCTCGTACTTTATTTAGTTTTAATTTGAACGTCCGCTAAAGCAACATGGTACATCGTTTAAAATCGTTTTCACAAACCTGTGAGCCATATCTCACCTGTACACTGTGGCTGGAAATATAATAAATAATATAATCTAAAAGTTCAAGACAAATGATTTAAACTCATCCTCAACAAATAACAACCTATATTGTACCCACAAAACTGTAGCTTGTTAACTGATATTTATCCACTAACATTAAGAGGCTAATTTTCAAGATCATGATTCGTTCATGTAGTTCTAATGTCTTAGGTAATTTAGGTGACTTACTTGATTAGAGTTGATATTTTGACTTACTTTAAAGACATCAAGAGCTGTTTGATATCACTATTAAGTATTAACTTATTTAACCATTAGCTCTTGGAAAATTAAAATAATTAAATTGAAAGGGCGTTCAAGATTTTCTTGAGCTTTTCTTTTTAACTTATTACTTAACACTTAAACCTATATTATCAATTGTTATGTTTCAAAGAAAGTAAATAATTACTAAATAAATTAAAATAAATGTACTCTCAACACTTTCTGTATTTCATAATTATATTTTAATAAAATTATTAAGAATTACATGTTATACATAATATTACAGTTTTGTAAAATGTACAAATAAGAATACAGTGAAACCTCCCCTGAAGGAGAATTCACAATGCTTCCTCAACCGTGATCAGTGATCTCCGGAAAAAATTATCTTTGATTTTTCACAATTATATATTTTTTTCATTTTTATGGTGAAGTTGTGGACGTAATGGTTAGTAGTAACTGGTCAATCAGGGAGCTGAATTTTTTTTCTGGAAATCACGGTTCACGGATCACGGAGAAAAGTGAAGTTGCCTTACGGACACCTCTAAATAGCAGACACCAAAAAGCTGACCAAATTTCAGTCATCGAAAATTTCCGGTATTTAAAGGTTTCACAGTACTATAAATATACCGTCATTGTAATGACGAATGTTGTGATGACCATTAAATTACCTATAGTTCAGCCACAGGGAAGAATATACTTTCGTTTATCAATTGCGCATTTATGTTGAATCGATCATTAGTGACTATTTAACAGCTAACAGTCTAATGTTTGAAAAAACCTATCATTAGTGGAAAATTAGAATAAAAGAACCAGTAGAGTCAAATGGAAATCAGTTGAATTGTGTGGAGTTAATAGACAAGTTCAAAATTCTATATAATTAATAACACAAATCAAGAAAAATGGCTGCTACATTCACTATGGTAAGTTATATCTTCTTATAAATATTTAAATTTATATTTTAGCATTTCAATCGTATTTTATATTACCACATATTTATATGAATTGGATTTCTTAAAGTTTTAAATACCAAATAATTAAAAATATTATGCATTTCACGTGTTCTCGTGGAGGTATGAGGCGATATATATTATCCTCCTTTTTAATAAATATGAATAATAGTTTTCCACAATTCAAAATAATTTAGCACCTTGAAATAGTACTAAGTAGTAAGTAGTATAAGGACTAACCATGTTAAAATTTATATTTAGCTCTTAATCAATATCAAATATAGAACATGTTAATTTTTGCTTGTGAATAAATCTTGCAGTGAATCATGTGTTGAGTAACAGTTGATAATTTAAAATACCTACCAAATCTCTGAACTTAAATTTGTTGTGTGTAATGTGTATGATAATTATAATCTTAGATTTTCACAGCAATAAATTGATAATTTTCAGTTTTTATGAAATATGTTCCAAAAAAAAATTTTATACGTCGAATATTATTGGAAAAAAAAAACAAAACCTTAAAATAATAATTAAATAAATTTCCTTAAAACGGAAATTTTGATTCCTAGGTAGCACTCAAACAATAAATATATATTCAATTGACATAAAAATATATTGGTAAATTAAAAAGTTAAGATATCAGCACACTGTTTGTTTTCTTTCTCTGGCCCATGCGCAACATAGACACGTTTCGCATCTATGAAGAATTATTTCTTTAATGTTTTTGAAAAATCACTCATTACAAAAACAATAAAGAATAATACTTTTAAGGGTATGAAATATCAATTTGTTTAAAATATATTGTTTGAAAACAATTAAAACTGTTTTTATTTGAAAGTCGAATGGAAAATCAAATAATAATAAAATATAAAAATGATAATTTATACCCTCAAAAATATTATTCATTATAATTTTTTTAATATGTGATTACTAAAAAATCATAAATAACGGTTTTAGGTGAAAGCGTTTTATCTTTGTTGCGCGCGGGTCTTAGAAAGAAAACAAATATTGTTCTAACATCCTCTTAATAATGTGCTCAACAATATGGTCAATATGCTCAATCAGTAATAATTATTCTAATAACTTATTACTTATAACTTATAAGTAATAACTATTACATGGTTTCTTTTATATAATGTTTTAAAAATCAAATTATTTAAATAAGCAATAATCACTAACCAAAACGGCAATAAAAATATGGTTTTAATTTTATAATCCAGATTCTGATGTGCTTGGCAGTGTTGAATGTCGCATTCGCAATGCCGGCTGCACAACCGGCTGGAGTGGTGACGAATGAAGACATGAAAACCGCAGAAACATCGCATGGCATTTTGCCCTTTTCGTTTGGTTTCAGTGGATATCCACGACCTTACGGATTCAGAAGTGGTTTAGGTATTGAATTTCTTTAAAAAGTCAAAAAAATAAAAACTCAAGAATAATTTCCATACCTAATACATATAATTGGATATTATAAATTATATTTTTGATGATAAATATTAATTAATTTTCAGGTATTTCAATCGGTTACCCAACTTCGTATTCCAACTCATTTGGTTACTCGAACGACTATCCACATTATCTGTCTCAATTCAAATAACATACAGCGGTAACATATTATTACCTACAAGATATCCAAATATAATCTCAAATTCAAACTTATTTCATAAATGTAGGTAATTGTTTAAAAGTAAATAAATATATCTGGTTTAAATTTTGTTGTCTCATGTGTTTGTTGTTTAAAAAATTCAAAATTATGTATTTCAATTGTTGGTAAAAATACAATTAGTTACAGGTTTAAAGCTAATGTGTTTATACATTGGATTTAATTTGGTTCTTCCACCAATATTAATTTAAAAACACCAATTTACATTCAACAGTTAATTATAAATCAAAGACGACTTACAGTACAATACGAATGATAATTTGAATGTTGTGAAACTGTTAAAACAAATACAATTTAGTATGGCATTAGTTTATCTTTGTTTTATTCAGAATAAGTCAATAATGTTTTGTTGATTTTACTAACAATTATTAAATTATTACTAAATATAGGTACCATATTGATCTGCAGGTGCTTATTCCATAAACTGATTTATCCAAATATATAAATAATAATAATTTTTATAAATTCACTGAAAATTCTGAAAAATACCAATAGACCAGTACTGCATTCTACAGGTACTGATGTACAATTTCAAAAATTATATTAACTATAGTATTATAGGTACTATAAGAGATATCTATTATAGACTCTAAAATATGTTTACAACATCCCCAAAAATTATGATTCCAACATTTCCAATACTTACACAATCAAATATAATTCAGTTATTTCTACATTAAATATTTTTTTGTTTAATAACAAACATTACATACCTATTTTGTATATTAGCTTTAACATAAATCATTCATGTGTGGACTCTAAAGAAAAATCAATTTAATCAGTTTTATATTATTCCAGGGATGCGATTTTATGCCACTTAAAACTCGATAAATATGTGGTATATTATTCTCTTATTAATCATCGTGAATATGAGGTATAGCCTATAAATATGCAATAAAAATTACGATAATAATAATGATAACACAATATGACTAATACATAAAAACTAACGCATAAAAAGTATAATTTAACGGTTTTATTTATTTCGCAAAATGGTTCCAGACAAGTAGTGGTCGTAGAATGATACTTTCACACATGTATTTATGGAGAAAGCAACATGATTATAAATTTATGCAATTGACCAATTTTATAAAATATTTTTACATGGTAGTTTTATATCTTTATACTTCAGTTAAAATAATATATAAATATCGTGGTTTTAACTATTCTCAAAATTATAATTTTTTTTCCATTTCATATAATATCGTTTAGATATCATCATAATTATACACGTCACATATATTTTATAGTGGGTACTATGGTTATTGACTTATTGATTATACAATAAGTAGGTAAATTCTGAAATGAACGATGAATGTATAGTTTTTATATAGTGGTGTACTGGTGTGTTTATATTCATATTTTTTTGTTTGAAGACACTTTTTATAGTAGAAAAATGCCTCAATATTCAACTTTTAGAAAGGTTTTTGATAGAAAACTAGATCTATTTATTACTTATTTGAGGGTGAATGGTAAAATTCCCAAGCACTTTTAAAAATAATCGGAAATAACAAAAATGAAATTGATTATGTTTTTTGTTTTATAGGCTGTTCAAAAATTAATAAAAAATGTAGAGATTTAATTAAACATTTTTTATTCATAATATATTTTTATAAATCTGTTTGATTTATAGGGCCTGTATATAAAGTTCAAACTGTAACGAAATTCCTCAAAATCATGAAAATATTCAAATATTCTTATAATTTTCAATTTATACATATGATTTGTAAAAAAAAAAAATGTTAACAAAGCCATATACATACTAAGTTTTTTTGAAGATGAAATTTTGTCTACCATGAATATTGTACTGGTAAAACAGATTTACCCTCAAATAGTTGTCGTTTTTTGTTGTAAAAATATAAATCGTGAGTACTTGAAAGTTGAAACATTCCGCATTTCCACTTTCCACTTTCCACATAGAACGTTGAGCGACTTCACTGGTTTTTCAAATTCATATTGTAATTTACCGTTGGTTTTATTAGATATTTGGTTAATAGCATGTATAAATATATTTTTAAATTGTAATTGTTTTATGCTTTAACTCATCTTAATATCTGAATGATCCTTACCTATATTCAAATAAAGTACAAACCAATAATAGTATGCAGCAGTTATTACTTTCCTCTTTACATAACTCTAGAATAAGCCATTCTTAAATTGTTTATTAGGGTCAGTCCACACTATCTATTTTCACCGGTTCGCTAGCGCCGGTGAAAACGGATACGTCAGCTGATAAAAACTAAACACATCGGTATGAATATAGGTGACCACTTCACTGTCCGGCGAGCAACTTTACGTCACCCTTCAATTATATAGATCCCAACGCAACATGCTGTGTTGAAAACGGATATCGGATACCGGTGGTTACCACATCGAAACAATATTATATTGTTTTTAACGAATGGTCATTATCCGCTTTTAACGCATTTCGATCTGGTTCTATCCGACGTATAGACAAAAACGGAATAAAAACTTATCCTTGATCTTTCAAAATTATATATTTTTTAATTTTTGTGTTGAAGTTGTGGACATAATGGTAAGTAGTAACTGGCCAATCATGGAGCTGAATTTTTTTATTTTTTATAAATAATATTATATTGTTTTTAACGAATGGCGTTAACCGCTTTTAACGCATCTGGATCTGGTACTATCCGACTTGTAGACAAAAACGGAATGAAAACAGATGGTCTAGCCAGTAAACGCACAAACGCATTTCAATGTTTCAAACGGATATCATCCCACACGTATTATTGGATATTAGTAAAGCTTACTATAGGTATATTTCATTTTATTTTTTTTTTTCACACGATTTTACTTTCAAACTTATTGGCTTATTTCTAATGTCCATTATTCTTGTGAGACGCACAATTTCTACGAAAACTTTATACCTGTATAAAACCTTAAATTTCTGGGTGGTCATAGATCTAATGCGCCTTTAAAATAAATAATGCGTTTTCTTAAAAAAATCTCAGTATTTTGTTTTTGATTATGTCATGTTTATTTCCTTTAATAAACCATCTTTTCAATTGTCATGCATATAGTTTCTTTACAAAATAATTTTGATGCTGAACATTTGCCAGGCGTCTCACGACAGCACATTTTTGAAATTGAAGCAGTACTGTGTTCTAAATTGTATTATTATTTTTTTTTTTGAATCATACTGCTAGAAGATATCAGCTGTGTGAGAAATATGTCTGATAAGAAAAATGCTGTTTTATTTTTAAACAATGGGTCAACAAATGAAGTATTAATATTAAATTATATAATATTATATTATATTTAATATATAAATCTGTTGAAAATGTAATAACAAATTAAATTTTTTGCCAATCATAGTTTAATATAGTTTCTTAGAATTCATCAAATGTTTTTCTGGGTACCTACTCAAGTATTATTAAAATCCGGGTGCTCTATAGCTTTCTGGCTGTATGCAAACTGCAGCAAAATTAACGTTTTTCTTAAAGTCGATATGTAAATTGTGGCAAAAAAAAATTAACATACAACCTGCGAAAAAACCGATAAGATACATTTTATAAACTGTAGAAATTTATTTTATATACCTTCTATTTATACTATATAGTATATATTATAAATGTGGATACGACACGATATGATATATACGTTTCTCGTTTAATTAGGTATAATATGTGTTATGACAGCTATACTTATATTATCGGTGGCTTAACTTCATGATCGATAACGTTTGTAGTTTGTACGCTATCTTGTAACAAGTACTTATTATTGAATGCTTATGCTGTACATTTTACGTTATTCTCAATAGTAGTCTCTAGAGACTCTAGAGTATTAAGCGTAAAAATAAAGAAAAAAAACAATTTTAAAATTTTAAAATATTATTATTAAAAACTATTTTAAGAGATCGTAGTGATAGTATAATCAAAAAAAAAAAAAAAAATGTTATTTAAAAAAAAAATAATAATATAATAATTGTTTACTTTAATTTATTTAACATTTTGTAGTTTATTGTTAACATACTTTTTTCAAAAATTGATACATATCTTAAAATTCGTCCATCTTCTTTCATCTGTCTCTGTTCGTTGATAAATTTTGCATTTTTGCGTTGTCGCTTTATTTTTTTTTGTATTAACCCTTCTTCTGCACCTTTTGTTTTCATATATGTGTAAACTTGAATATACAATAGAGCATCTATAAATTTATATAGTGATGAATGATGATCATAAAAATATGAGTTTAATTTTGAATGGAAAGATTCACATACATTATTTATTATAACTTCTGATTTCGATGCCCACAAAGAAGGATGGAATATTTCTTGCATATGAGTTACATAATCGCAAAATTGTACTTTTTGATTATTAAATGACATATCTACAATCAAAAACAGAATCTTCGACTTCATAAGCTCAAGGAGCGAAAAACCAAAAACATAACTTAAAAATTCCCTTTAATCTGTGTCTCCTTCAATATAAAGTTTAAGATGGACCCAAATTTTATAATTTTCTAAACCACGCTTAACCGAGAAGAAAATTACAATCTCGAATAATACAGGTTGGCCATATATTGAGTAACGCTTTGCGTATTCCAATTTCAAGATCAATTACGAACATATTTGGGTTAAGTACAAATCCTTCCGTCAAACATGCATCACGTAACTTATTAAATCAATGTCGATAAGTCAATGTACATTTATTGGGAAGCAATGCATATACCAGACGCATACATACTACATTTTGAAAGCCATGAAGTACAAACATTGTTTAACACTGTTAATTCTTTGCCATTCTGGCCAAACATTGTTGTAAATTCCATCACTTTGAATTAAATATTAAGCTTGTAACTAATCTTACTGACAACTTACCAACACTTGTAAGTAGGTACTGATTAGTATTATTAAGAGTAAAGAAACTGATATTTAGTATGTTTCGTTACAATTTAAAAATACATTTGGATTTACTTCACCAGTTTGAAAAGACTTCTGAGCAAGACGCAACGTAACATGATTAATTAAACTCTATATTATGTATATATAGGTACATACCTATAGGTAGGTATATATGATTTAGGTACTATAGGTACTAGCTCCTCGGACGTAATGCAGAAGAAGTCCCCTCAGCGTTGTCGGTTCCAAACAGAAAAAAAGGTTCTATATACTATAAAGTATATATATATAAGGTACATAAAATAAATTGCTGCAGTTTGTATAATGTTAAAGTTTTTTTTGCCATACTTTACATATTGACTTTTGGAAAAAGGTTAATTTTGCAGCAGTTTACCATTTCCCGTTCTATAATCGTCAGAATGGTGTGGTTTAATTATATACGTTGTATGTTGTATCCGTTAGTTTGGTTTATTTATTGTGATTTATAATAGTTTAACATTGTGGTGAATTCACTATTATTATGTTAAATGATCAATTGCATTAATTTATACAACGAATACTAGAATTATCATGGTATAATACTATAATATGATATTATATTACATGGTTTGAAAGTGTGGCACGAAAACCAAAAAATGAAATAAAAAATTATACGAATTATTACTACCATGGCTTAATTCATAAGGTTTGGTTTATAATGATGTATTTGTAAAATAATAACAGCTTTGATATTACGTTATAATAATACGTTAGCTGCTATATAAGCGGTAATATGTAAGTGGCGGCTCGTGGATAAAATAACTATAGTGGTACGCATTTAAACAATACCGATGATAATCATGGGTTTAGAAAAAGCTTTAACTTGGAAATTAAATTGTTTAGTGGACTTTAAATAGTAAAAACCGAGATAAATCACAAACGGGAACCTATGATAATATATTAAAACCGTGTTTAATGATTTGTATTAATCACTTAACATTAATTTACATTAGACTTACAAACGTTTATGCAGGGTGATTTACCAAACATGCTCACTCCCTTTTTTCCTTCATAAATGCAGTTATTTAAAATCTGATTTTTGGAATTTTTAACTGTGATACTTAAAAACATTACTAAAGGAAAAAATAAGGGTGATAATATTTGGTGAACTATCCTGTATACTAAAATCTGTTTATATTTTTCATCAATCGAGCTCAAATAAATGTTATCTAAGAAAATTATCAATAGATAGTTAATTATTTTCTTTTAACATTTTTTGCTATTTTGATTTTCTGTTTTTGCAGCAATGTTTATCATATTCCTTAAAACCTTGAAAGGATGCAGAAAAGATAAAAAGGTTATCGCTAAAAGTACAATATATTGCATATTGAATGCAGATGCTACATACCAGCTTTTATTCAATATACATTTTAGAATGACACTTTTTATCAACCAATAAAAATTAGATTTTGGGACGAAAAAAATACATCATTGTAAAACCATCGATTTTTTTTTCCTATTCTAAATTTGAATTGTTAGAACCAAGGATATTGTACCCAACAGAGTTAAAATAATATTTTATTATAACTTAATTCTAGTTAATTTAAGTTAATAACTAGTTAATTCTTATTACTTTGATTAATTATTAATATTAGTTATGTCGACGAATGTTAGCTCAGTGGTGACTAACTTATTCTAATTGAGGGCCATAACAAAAAAATTCTTGTCGGACGGGCCATGAATTTAAACTTTTTTCTTTGATTGAATATTATATTTCATTGCTATAATAATGATTTAAGTTCACTGATACATTTTTAGACTATTATTTAGTCGTTAAGAAATGGGAAATTTATAGTTTGTATTAGATTTTAGACAAGTTACATCTTTAGTATTTTGTTCTTCAATTTTGATTTAATTTTAATACTTTGGCGGGCCGGTTAATAAGTGATCACGGCCCACGGGCCGTACTTGGTGACCACTGACATAAATAATAGGATAAAGTTTTGTGAACTTCACTTATTTTATTCATTTATTGTTTGAATTGAGAAACTCATTTGTTGTTGCAATTATTTTATATTTTTTTCTATAAATCGACAAATTACACTCAGATGTGTCGTAATAAATACTATAATTGATTGATTTGATGATAAAAGCACTGCACTTATACTTAATGTGTACGAATTTAATTCAAAACAATTTTAACATTTTTCAATAAATAATAAAGTCTTACAATAACTGATAATTTTTTTTTTTCTGAAGATTTGACATAAAATATTTGTGTAGGTAGCTCAAGTTCGTTTTTGATAAGCGGATGGTGTGCCTTATGTGGGTCGATCACTTCCTTCCTAACCCACCTGGAACTTTTTAATATTATCAAACATTATGTTTATTTTAAAATATTAAACATTTATTTCCACCTCAATCAAGGTCCAAATGACTACGCTCTTAATGAATACGATCTATAACATAGATTAAAAACTTTAAATCTCATGTGAAAATAAAATTTTTTTAAATACTTTGGAATAGAAAACTATTTCAAATACGTACATTTTGTTTATAAAAAAATTGAAGTATGTATCATTTGTTATACGGTAGGTTCATAATATCCATTGCAAGTCTTAAGTTTCTACTAAATTTGCATATGAGTACTGTAATTAAGATGCAAATTATACAGGAGAAGTCGGTTGAACATGTTTGACTAATTGAGTGACAATGTATAATTAGGTATTTAGTTTTAATATACGCCTAAAGAAAATGTTACAATTTATAGATTAAAAAGATGTGAATGATTTTGTAAAACCACTTTTTTGGTGTTAATGATCTAGACGTACTGATTTGTATATAGTTCGATACCAGCACTAATCGATTTATCTTCTCGTCTCTCACTGTCTCTGAACCTAACCTAACCAACTGAATAGCTTTAATTCCCAAGTCGACAGAGATGTAAAGACGTTTGAATTCGATTACATAGTTGTTTTATCTCGACATTTGTAAATTACTTCTAAAAAGAAAAAAATGGTTTTTGCTCGGGGATTCTCTGGTTGACAAAGGGCATGTTGGATAAGAATCCGCTGAGATAACAGGATCGGGATTCGGGACTCGGTAGCTTCTAGCGGCTAGAATCTAGCCAAACGGAATTACTCGGATTCGTCGACGTGGAAATAATATTTATTAAAATATTCAAAAGATCTGAGGCTGAGAAGCAATACTAATGTTACGTATTTTCGTTTATCCAATCGTTTATTTTGTTCGTGCGTTTTAATTTGCATTATAGGTAATTGATGATTGTAATAAAATTAGTACCCATGTGCATATTGTGTAATTCGAATTTTATTTCACTGAATAGTAAATGTCGAGGTTTCCATAACTCCTCAAGAAATGTCGGACGGACTAATGTAAAATAAAATATCGTTAATAATTTAGGACTATTTATGTATGGGTGAATCAAATTCAATAATCTCGAGTTTAATATTTATATTTTTGAATCTGTAAGAGTACCCACGACTTACCTATAAGCATCGAACAAGTGTATTAAAAAAATATAAATATGCCGGCTGTCATGACTGATATATTATAATATATAATATTATGACGCCATGACACTATTTTAGACTTGTGAAAACTAAAAACAAAAACTGGATAATTTAATGTCAACCAATCGATATTAATAATAAACGGGACGGGCCACAGGAATTGGGCCAAAAATATATATTGACATAACACTGTTTTTGTCCCTATTCTCACCACTCTATTTATATGTAATATCAACACTCTAATAAGATTTATACTCTATAGCAGCGTGGTAGGTGAAACACGCTGTCAGATTATAATAACATAATATATTATTGACATAAAGTCAGACAATGCATACAACCACGCGGTATAGTTATGGTCGGGTAGGGTTTTGGCCCTTGGTGAACTTTTCTGTTGTAGGTGTGTTCGCACGAGTAATATCGTTGAGTTCATATTTTACAAAATATACTTAATTGTAATAGTTATTATTTACGCACAGTAGTAGGCGTAAATAAACGCTCAATAATAAAAGCATAACACTATAGATATAAATATACAGGTACTAAATTAACCGTTAATGTTTGGCTTGGAAAAAAATGCCACATATAAATTATAATAATATGTCTAGTCATTTTCCCCTGGTGTAAGGGTGTGACTTCTGACTAGAGACTTCCAGTGACTTATTGACTATTTTAGTAACATCGCATTCACTATATTATCATTCATAATTGTAAGTTTGTGAACCGTATTAAAAAAATATATACTTTTTCTAGTATGTGGTAGAACATTACATTGTAGACTGCAGTATAGGTATATTATAATATGTGATTATCTCAAGGCGTTGGTGTAAAAAATATAATCACCTCACACCCCCCCCCCCCCCGAATAGTAATCGGAACAGTATTTAAGTTTGGACGTGAATACTTAATACGTAGGTATGTTATATTGTGCATATAGTCATGCGCTGCCGACAATTTCTGCGGCAGCACGCACGGTTGTGGACACAACAGCGGGAATAATGATAATATTATAACGTTCGGAGGACTTTCAGCCTGCACCGTCGCCGCTGCCGGTGCACCGAAAAATCGCTATTTCACATACCTGCAGCTCCTCAAAAACGTATATTTTAACGTATATTATATTAATAGTAGCCGTACAACTCGTCTTGGGGAATATACAGTTCGCCCGCGTATTCCCGCGGAAACCGGTCGGCAAAATATGATACGCTGTCCGGTCTCGTAGCGGTTACGCGCGCCCATTTAATAATAATAATTGTCGACGGTAATAAACGACGAAAAATCTCGTTCCGGCGGCACTCACGCAGCTCGTAAATCCTACGCAGTTTCCCGAGGCTCTCGCGTTATATATATAGTCGTACCAGCAGCGCGCCTTTACGCACGTACATAACACACCATGGGCACATGTATATGCATAGCAGCCTCGTGTTATAGATTTACGATCGTGTCACGTCCGCGTAATGGCCTGCACCGGCCAGCGGTTTCGGGCCGAGAATAATAATTACGGGTTATTGAATTTGCGTTATACGATAATACCTGCCTGCCCACCTCTCGTTCCCTTACGAGACGCGACCTGTGCCCCGGTTGTTGGCCGCGCTGATTTGTAAATAGAGACGTACTGGCACGGTGACGTATTTACGACCTCGGGCGCGAGCAACGGGGCCGCCGAAATCGCGTTTGACAAACCACCGCTCGGATGATTTATCGGGATGCCGCGGAATTGAAAATCGGATGGACGGAGAAAAAAAAAGATCGACAGTTCGTCTGGGCCGCGGCGGTCCACAGCTTTTCAGACGACCTCCGCCTCCGGTAAGTTGCTCGTAAAATTATCTTTATTATAACGATCGGCGCGCCATTGAAATAACATGCTTTATTATGGGCAATAGCCGATAGGTAGGTATATGTGCTTATAAAAATGTTACACCTATAACATACAGCATTAAATTAAAATGGACGCCATGGGCCGCTTTCGATTTCGTTTTGAATCGGTTTGCAAAAATTGCCTCCCCCTCCTCGGCAGAGTTTTTCTGAGTAATATTATTTTTATAAATAGTAAAATAAATTATGATAATAATTAATAGAAATATTATATTTATATGCAAATAGCCTCACAGACAGTCTATGCTCAGGGCCTTCTTGCTGGGCACGCAATGATTTTATATAATTGAATTCAAATTTAACGCATCCAACATCATGACCTACTCAATGACTGGGAGTACACTCGATTCATATTGTACTACAGTACTACCTACACTTTCCTTTTTTTTTATTTGAAAAAGCCAAAAAATACTACCATTCATCAGTTCAAGAATCGAGTACAAATTTAATACCTAAGCTATATTTTTGAAGTGAACACTTCTCTTGGGAGGCTCTGCTTTTCGCTTCAACTATGGGAGTAAACGATGAGTGAAAATATCAGCGACACTGATAAACGTAACGCTTTCAATTCATTATATCTGTAACCTGTATAAATACATTATACGTATATATGGATGCGCGCGCACGTTCGTCAGAGGATAGTGGCTCTAATACCACTATTTAAGATAGTATGGTTGCTCACCGACTATGGTAATATGGTTTATCCGACGGTCAATGATACAAATCTAACAACAGTCACTCGAGTCACTATTTTGCTCACACGGAACGTTGCTATGTTAGTAAAATTAATAAAAACCAATAATCAAAATTTATTAGTAGGAGTTTTCACTTCTGTCTTCTGTCTCAAAACGGTAATTTTTAGTTTTATTTTATTTTAAACACGATCATACTTGCATATAATTAGGGCAAATAATAATAATTGTTACATTAACATAAACATTCAGCCTCAAGATACACTCTGTATTAACCCAATTTAGACTAAGCCTTCGTATTAGGTACACATACAGTATTATACTATATTACAGTTGCTAATATTATAATAGGTTCCTACCCATCAGTGCATATCACATACCATCGCCGAACGCAGAGCGATAACGTCGTGGTATTGAAATACCAGTTCCGGTCCGTCGTTTACCGGACGGTCCGATTGAAACGTTGGTCGTTTCGATATCAAATGATATTGCAACATAAATTTTGGAATATTATTATCACCGTACCTTATGTATAAAATATAATACAATTCCGAGACTCACAACCGCCTCAATGCACCTCCCGCGGACACTCGTCCGGATTGAGATAATAACACCTGCCTCGACCCGGTCGACGGATAATAATTGTCCGGCTAGATTCTATTACTGATTGCCAGTGCTCGTGCGTGTCGATTAATCACTAACTCGGCGGGGCGAACGGATACGCACCGGAGGTCGGTGGCTCGACAAGCAAACAACCGTATCCGGTCAAAGTGTTCAAGTGATTAGAAAACGTCGTCATGTCGCACATCGAGAAATAAATAATCTCGGCCGTGAAGTAGATCCGCCGCAAGTGGTGGTTGAAACAGTTTTAATTTTTATTTGTTTAATTCTTAAGTACATGTAATTATGTATTTATATTGTACCTATAGAGTTGTTGAATGTATAATTATTTACGTACATGTCGTAGTGTATAATATTATTTACTATGAACACGGTAATATATATTAGAGTTGACCTAATTATTCATATCATACAATTACAATATACACATTTTTCATTCCTGCCCACTCCCCCCCCCCCCCAATTGACGATTCTCGGCCCGTCATCATCGGATCATTTCGAGACTGGCCGTTACTAATGTCGCATTATACCTAAGTGTATACCTATATTTCGAGCGACCGTGTCAACCGCTCATCGACCGTTCGTCATCATAGAAAGTTAGGAACATATTCTTGGCAATCGCGACACACACAAAAACTATCGTATAATCGTAGGCACCTGCAAACGGCAGTTATGATAATATGTGTGTAACACACTGTCATATTGATATGATGATATTTCATGTTCACTATCCACCACACCGTTAGAAACTCTGGGTTACTTGCTTTTGGATATTCGTATAGGACCTGCACCGCTTGGTGTTTTTTAATAATGTGTTTTGATAAATGAAAATACTTAAACTCAAAATCGATTTCGACCGTTTCTGGACGATCCGATAGAACAAAAATAATATTTATAAGTCATACATACATGTATATTACACAAAATCATAAATTATTTATATTAATTACATAACCTAACGTTTGTATAGCTACAAAGCGACGGTGTTTGTGGTCAGTCGCGGGCGTAGTAAGAGGAAGAAGGCCGAATCGGAAAGTGGTGAGATGAAAACCGTTTCGATTTGTGAAGAAACGCAAGGGACGTCGTACTCGTTCAGTCGTGCCGTGCGGCCAGTGCCGCCACTGTGGCGTTCAGCGGCGACTGCGACGGAGGTGGCGGCGTCGCGACGGCACTGCACTTTTTCAGGTGCGTCCTCATGTTGCTACTCTGGCTGAAGCTCAGCCCGCACTTGTCGCACGAGTACGGCTTGACGCCAGTGTGGTAGTTCATGTGCGTCTTCAAGTGGTGCTTCTTGGTGAACGACTTGGCGCACACCGCGCACGCGTACGGCTTGACGCCCGAGTGCAGGCGCATGTGCAGCGTCATGTTGGACCGGTCGGCGAACGGCTTGTGGCACACGGCGCACGAGAACGGCTTTTCGCCAGTGTGTATGCGCAGGTGCTGCTTGAGCAGCATTTTCCTGGTGAACGACTTGCCGCAGTGGTGACAACTGTGCGGCTTCTCGCCCGTGTGTATGCGCACGTGCATGTTGTACGCCACCCGCTGGTTGAAGCTCTTCGTGCAATACTCGCACTCGTACTCCTTCCGGTTCCGGTGAATCTTCATGTGTGAGCTCAGGTACCCGCGGTCGTTGAACAGCTTACCGCACTCCGGACAGCTTCCGGAGAACTCTCTGGTGCCCTCGTGCACGGACCTGTGGTACTTGTAGTTGCGCAGTTGGCTGAACTGCTTTCCACACGACTCGCACACAAACGGTTTCTCGCCCGTGTGGGTCCTCTGGTGGATCTGTACAGGCAGAAAGACACATTATTAGACGTGTGGATATTGGTTTGCACTGTCGACGAAGATGAGTGAGCCATAACGATTTCAAATGTCACACGGTTTGTATTATTATTGCCATAGCATTTTTAAGTTATTACTGTTCGTGAGTTTATACAATAAAAGTTTACGTATTTTTATGATCTGAAACAGACATTTTTTAGTTTTCCGGATTTGTCGAGGAAAACATTTGATTGCGTATACATTTTAAATTTTTATTGAACATGCTATTCCGTAGAACTAGGAAAATCTGTATCATTCTATATTTCGGCGATATCTCTATCCTGTGGAGAGAATATTTTGACTTCTTAAGGATGGCATTTTGATTTTCTTTCGTAACTTTAAGTTAATTTGTTTTTAAGCGTAATAAATGATGACACTGTAAAAACAAATTATCGAACACATCGCATGGATACTCTGGTACAATCGTCAAATTATATTTAATTATTAACTAAAAGTGTTTGGCTACAGATCAGGGGTCTTCAACCCGCGACCCACCTTGTCATTATTTGAGGCCTGTGAACGGGGGCAGGCATAGGAAGTATTTTGAATACAATTTTAATTATTAAATTCGTGTTTTCATTGCGAATGTGGACAGTTTTTATGCAGCTGAAAAGGTTGAAGACCCCTGAGCCCCATAGATAATTGATTACAAGATTACCTCATTGGTTGCCCAATAATAAATTATTTTTACCGCCTACTCACATGTTAGGTGTTTAATTATATCGTTTTTAGAAAGAATACGGGCTTATTAGTCATTTGAAAGTTTGAATGTTTTTAGATTTAAATCGTTGTTTATAACATAGTTATTACAGTTAGATAAGTTGAGTCTGGAAAATTATACCTTAAGAGACGCTTTGGTTACAAAAGTTTTCCCACATTCTTGACAAACGTGACTTTTTGTTTGGTTCGCATTTCGGTCTTTCTCCGGGATCCCATTATTGTTAGCATCACTGGTAACTTTTGGTTTTTGGTTCGTGTCCCTGTCACTGTCGGTTGACGGTGACGGTGGTATTGAAACAATTGTTGGCTCTTCCGGTGGCGTTGGTGGCAGTGGAATAGGAAGCGGTGCTTTTTGGATTTCCGTAACCTAAAAAGAAAACTGGTTTTAGAATTATTTAAAATTAACACATAGAAAGCAATAGGACACTGTACATATTATTAAAACTAATTTTTAGGGTCCATATAAGATTGACAAGATTAATAGTAGAGGCGGTAACGTATCAATTATGTGTATGAAATGGGTGAAATGATTCATGGGCTAGAAACATAATGGCGAATACCATCATTACATTATATTTATACAGACGTCATACAGGTTTTTATGTGATAAGTATACGTAAAAGAGTTGTAAGATCGTATCCGATTTAAGTGTTTTAACGTTACATCGATGATTGTATTAACTGAATTTCGTTAAAAAAAAAAAATAGAAGTCCTGCAAATACTTGTGCACCTGTATCAATATACGAGCCGTGATTTGTGTTTACACGCTAAACTGCAGATTGTTTTTACTTTTTTCCTAGCTACGTTGTATTTTATAATGTTAGGTAGGTATTTAAAAAAATAATTATGAAAATAAAATATAAACACTGTGAAAGTATCAACGTGCTTTTGTTTAAGTCGTAGATAATATGCGATACCGCCCACGGTCTTCACAGACCAGTCACGATCGGAGTCTATATCCAAATATCTTAAACGCAATCGTATGTTGGTAATTTATATATACCTACGACGATGGTACCGGAGTCGGAAGATAAGTGTTCAGCAGAGAGAAAGGCCAGTTTTGAATTTTTTTATTTCCTAATGCACTATCTCTTAAGACCGATTTCGTGTACGCGCACATATTGATTCGCATAACGCTGTATTAGGATATAATGTACAGTTTAATAATATTGTTCCACTCGCACGTTGACTCGGCGATGCGCGTAAATGTGTAATGTATATAAATATATACACTTATGTTGTTAATCGGGTAATTTAATAATCATTATTTTCATTACAGGATGAGCTAAAATTTCTAAAGACAACTCTCGATTTAACTCGGCGGCGGCATTACGCAAAATCACCGGTGTTGTGCGTGTGTGTTTAATGTTTATATGGTTTGATAACCGCGTAACAATAAATAATCGTGAACACAGGTACAAAAATATATGCTATAGGTATACCTACTTATTCATTGATTTGTGTTTTACATCACTTATTACACAGGACAAACGTCGATTATCAAAATGTGTTAATTGCACACTGCTCGTACGATATTATATTTACATATATTTAAAATGTGTGCGTTTATTGAATGTAGATGTAAATTTAATTGAATTTAACTTTAAATATTATCTGAATGATTTTAGATTTTAAGAATTGGGTATGCGTTAAAGTTATGAAAAATAGAAGTGCAGGATACTGCAGGATTTTCAAAATGCAATAGTTTTGGAGGTATATTGATTTGTATCTCAGTAGGGTACTATATTTTAGTAACCAAATTATTAAAAAAATAATAATAATTTAGTTTTGATTTCGAAATTGTTTGTTTATTGGTTTTATACCTTAGGGGTTCATGTCTTATACAGTTATACTTTGTTACCCAGTGGTGTTGCTAGAAAAACAAAATACCTCTATTGTTATACAATGCACATGCTATTGCAGTAATGCTTTATTTTTAAACATGAAATTAATAATTAATTTTATTTCACAAAAAAACAAATAAAAATTAATTTAATTTCTAAAACTTAGATACAATAACATTAATAAAAACCATAATACTTAAAGAAAAAATTTATTTTGCACACGTATAAAATAAAATATTTTCAAAGAGAGAATTCTAGGTTTTTTTTTTAACCAAACTCTTCAATTACTATAGATAAGATAATGTCTTACAATAAAATAATGTTATGAGTTATTAGGGTATAGGCCCGGGTCTACCATTATTGGTATACCACTTACCTCATTAATGGATTTAGCATATTAATCAATCTGTTTTATGGCTATATGGATACACTGTATGTAATATTAAGTTCAGATAAATGAATAGAAGTAATTGTTTTATAAACCATAAACTTTAGAGACTCAGTCTAGATTAGTTATTGAAAAAAATAGGTCAATTTAGTTATTAAAAAATATTAAAATTATAATAATATTTATTATCTATGAAAAGAGTAGTCTTAAAGCATTGGAATTAATTTAAATGATTGTATGCATAAGTTATTGCTTTAATTCTAAATAGATAATTTAGTTTAGTTTGTAAAAATAGTTAAGAACGCAGTGGCGTATATACGAATTATTTTCACTATGGGCCGATTTATCAATTATCACTAGTCAAGCAGCATAGCCATAATTATACATTTTTAAGGGAGCAGCTGTTATATAATTAAGAATTATGACGTATTATACAGTTCAAATAAAAATTGCGCAATTCAATTTTATAATTATTATGTAAAATTAATTTTTTGTTTCTTTTTTTAAAAATATTGACAGTGCCGTTTGTATATTTTAATGTTATCTTACTATGAATTTAACATCAAAGTCAATAAGTCATTAAAGCAAGTCCCGTCAATATATCTAACATTTCCTTGTAGATTACTCAAAAATGATTTTAATCAACCGGCTAACTTAATCATGGTGAAAAACTGTTAACAGTGTAAATATACATACAATGCTTTAATTGAACCTGCAATTTCACTATGGGCTCTGGCCTAGGGGGCCTCCCCCCTATATACGCCACTGTAAGAACGGGTAGGTTTAAAATTGTTGTTCTCAAAGGTTTTCATAAGCATGAGGATACTAACGAAATCAACGTACTGTTGTAATTAAAAATAAATAATCGGAAATTAAAATCGTACAATATTACTATATAGTAAGTCTAAACTTGATGTGGGTACGATTGAGCATGATTTGTTTAAAGCTACGCATATCTGTCAACGGTTGTCACCGTTTCTCCACGACAATCACGCATTGCAAACCGTACTATCATTTTTTTCTTATCTACGGTTATTTGCGGTTATTTATTTGATGTCAATTTTTCTAATATTATGTGATATGTGAAAACGTTTATTAAACAGTAAATATTAAATATTAACAATATAGACGGCTACCGATCATTAAAGAAAAATTAATAACTAAATATTATAACCGGCTGGGCCAGTCGCACAGTAGTGAATGGCAATATGCGCCAAGTAGGTTTTGTTTTCTATTTCTTGTTCGTCTGATACGCCGAAAGTTTGCCCAATCGTGTTGAAAAAGATTGTTTAATGTTCAATCGTGTTGTAACCCACCAAAATGTACTCAGAATGATGTACCTATCATTTCATTATATTTATTACCGAATAATAATTATTATAAAACTGGGCATTTTTAATCAAACAATCTTCAAAATATAAATATTTAAATAATTCGTACATCATAGATAACCTAACCTATATTATTTAGGAACTAATTTTTTTTGTGACTAAAATAAATTATCAATGGTCACAAAAAAAATGTATTTATTATTTGTATTGCTTTTAAAATGTTTTTAATTAAGAAACGTAATATAATTTTCAATAAAAATAAAAATTAATTAAGTTATTCGTTTCACAGAAAATGTACAAGTTTTCAAATGTCAATAGTAGTATTGGTTTGTTGCGTAGTTTTATAACAGCTAATAACTAATAGTTATATACATTATTTATGCG
Organism: Myzus persicae; assembly: GCF_001856785.1. Classification (NCBI taxonomy): domain Eukaryota; kingdom Metazoa; phylum Arthropoda; class Insecta; order Hemiptera; family Aphididae; genus Myzus; species Myzus persicae. The sequence goes on along the minus strand of NW_019101524.1, from coordinate 39,730 downwards.
TATTATACCGATTTAGATGTTTAAGACTTAGACCGAAGATGTTCTATCTACATGGTGAAATTATGTATAATCGACTACTATTACGTTAAGTTAGAAATGTTCACTAAATAAAAAAATAAACATTGTTTGCTTATTGTAATACTATTTTTAATATTATTTTATATTTTAGTGGTTTTTTTAATTGGAATATACTTTTAAACTGTACTAATTACTGTACAGTAAGTACTATAAAAGCTTGAATCCTCAATTTGAATATCTCAAAGTGTCTTGTTATTTTTTGAAAGTGTATAGTATACATTATTATATTTAAATTATTACTCTTGTAAGCTTTCTACAATTGCAATTTTTAGAACATTAACCGTCATGTTGTCATCGTTGATGATGTGCGTGGTTGTATATTACAATAAATACTTGTACAATACAGTCAATGTTTTACTGCACACATAATAATATAGGTACTATAAAAGGATATATAGTCAAATAGAAAGACCGAAATATTTTACAACTGTAGATTCCCACTACATTTTTTTCCTACTTTTTAGTTCAAGACCATTTTCTTAAAACATCAGGCGTTCGTAGATTTATCATATGAAAAAATGATCACTTCTCTGGGTCATGAATTTATAACAGACCATACATATTTTCACAAAATCGGCCGCCGTCCAAATAATAATATTATATTTACCAGCGAAGCACATATTATGGTATGAATACTGTAGGATATGTAATCTAGTTTGTAGTTTATCGGATATGTCTCGTTTAGTCAACATTTTCGAATTGTGTTTGCTGTTTTGAGAATTTTGAATACGTTAACATTTAAATCACTGGAGGCCCTAAATTTGCATTTGGGTCATAAATATGTAAATATTTTTCCGAACCCAACATTAAATAATAAACATGGTTGTATTAAGTTGAGTTTTTTGATTTGAATTCATCGGTTGTTGCACTTGTTATTAATAGTTGAATAAAAACAGATAATAATAATATGTTTTAGATAATGGTCACATCGTTAGTACAATTTACACAAGAATTTTAGATACGGGTTCGACGAAATATGGGTCGATGTTTATTTTTTCCGTCGCTCATTTCTATTTATACTGTTTAATACAATAATTATAAAACATCAAAACGGTAATATTTTTAGCAATTAACGACTTTTCCATTAGTTTCTTTTCTGTTTTAATACGATGTGATTTTTACTAATGTTGACGACTCGTGATTATGTCGCGTAATTTACTCTATGGGGATGAAATTAGAATTTAGTGTTGATTTATTGTAATTTCGTGCACTGAAAAAATATAAAGTGATAACTGATAACATTAAAATGCTTCAATAAATTGATGTAAACATTTAAATTAAATCGATGAGTTTTAAGTGAAACATAAAAGAGAAAAGAAAATAATTTAACTCGAAATGTTTTTGAACCTCTCTGGCTTAAGGTAGTGGTTATCTCAGTGGTTAGTCATCACTTATCAAGGTAATAATATTATTTTCGAGTTTTATCTAGACAAATCCTGATTTGCATGAAATTATCAATTATTAGCCCCAGTTAAGTAAATTTGAAAGGTACGCGGTGAGCGGTGAAGATGTACGTTATTGGTTGTTGTCGAAATACCTAAGTACTACGTAGGTACAAACTACTTACTCATCAATTTAAATGTGAGTTTTCTATATCGCATATACGTCAAACAGTATAGAAATCGAGTCGATTATCGGCCACAGACACTCAACTATCTGTATAACGACCGGATGTAAGTAACATAATAACTACATTATAGTCTATAGAGATTTAAGCGAAATCTCCAATAACTAATAGGTAACAAAAAACTTTTCGCACCGACAACGTCTTGAGTCGTCGAGCGGAAACTAGAGTAAACTCGACAAGTGAGTGGTTATAATAATATTATTTATATTATAATATAAGGAATTCATAAATAGTGAATTAATTTCAAAAATGTCTCATGTAATATCTTCTGTTGTAAATTATAAAATATAATGACTAATAATTAAGTAACTTAAACAAGTTTTGTCATTAAAATGTGATGACAAGATAACAATTGTGTGCATAACGACACCATAAATCTATATGTTTTTTTCAATTAAATTGTATAATTATGATGGATAAATTATTATAATCAATACAACTCAATTTCATTATAGTAATTATAATATACTTCGTATACCTTAATATTATACCATAGTTTATTAGTTTACATATTATGTATTCTAGTTTTAAAATATTAATATATAGAACTATAAAATGCAGAAACAGGGCGAAACAATGTTTTTATTATTTTGTTTAAAACAACGAAACCACATACTAGATTTAAAAAAGTTCCAGCTTAAAAACTTTAAGTATGAGCAGATAAAGTTTAACTCCGTGAGAAATATTATGGCAAATATATCCTGTATAATTTTTTTTGTGTTAGAACTTTTACATTTGATTAATGATATCAAACAAAATATTTTTTTTTTACTGTACAGCACTGTCGTATTTAGATACTCCGCCAAACGAATTCGTAAATGTTAAGAACTGTTTTTTTATTTATCGTTTTTTTATTTCTTAATACACACACGCGCACGAAATATACAGATGATTATGTATCTACTTATTCAATTTCTCTCTTCGTACTGAAATTAAATATCGTAGGAGACCGGACTGACATAGGATTTTCACCTACTAAATTCTGTTTTGATTTAGGAATAATTTAACATTAATTATACATGCAATTTCTAATTTCACAAGTATGGAATTTTGGTAATCATGTATAATATCTGGCTGTTTATAATTTACATTCTCCTAATTGAGAGGTTATGAAAATTGCAGTACTTGCAAATGTAATTTTTTAAACAAAAATTAATGATCATGTTATTATATTCTGGTCGGTATAACTTTGGTCGATGGACGAAAATTAATAATTTATTGAAACCCAATCGTAATTAACAGTATGATAATAATAATAATTTATTTTTGAGATGTATACTGAATTTCGTATCCCTGCCATTTTAAAAGAAGATTCAAAATAAGTTGATAATAAGAAAAAAAATAGCATATTAGAGACCCGTTAAAATAAGCTAAAGTTTGAAACCCGTAATAATTTGTATTTTAAAGCAGCGGTGTTATGAAATGTCCGAAAATGAAAATACGTAATTACAACTAACCTGAACTGCGGTTGTGGTCGGCGGGTGTACCGGTATCACCAGGGGGTCGGGTTGCACCGTCTTCGGAGCCGAGTATCTGGGAGTGGCACAAGGCGGCCGGGAATTCTGGGCCCAAGGCGACGGCGTCAGGATGCCTGTGGTCCTGGGTGGCTGACGGACCCTGCAATAAGGGTGCTGCTGCTGCGGTGGCGTCGTCAGGGGCGTCGGGTCATACATGACCGTTTGCGGAGAGCACGGGTGGCGAGGAGCTTGTGGCTGGACCGTGGACATCTCCAAGTGCCGCCTCGGGTCCAGTAGTGGCCCTATTCCCAGCGCACCTGCAGCCGTCACGAAACCGTCCATCTTGTGTCCTGGGACGACGGCCGCGCCTGTGTACACAAACTCCAGGACGCGACTCACATCCTCGTGCCCGACGTCCTGCAGGATGATTGTGACGCTGTCGTCCGGTCCAGGATGGCTGAGAAACAGCGTCTGCGCAAAGGAGAAATGACAGCAATAATGATATATTAATATAGAATATTATAATAGAACATAAACATTGTTGGGTCATGAGCGCCGACCGAGAGCCTGCGTACGGATGTCGTAGCGATATATATTGTGACGGTATAGGTACGTACCTACATTGAAAATTTTAAATAATATAATATATTATTGTTTATTATAATACACGTCCTATATCGTATAGATTAGGCAAACGTGGGCTATATCTTACGGTCTATATGGTTTTTTTCTCCGTTTTATCTATCACGCACGTGTGTATTTACATGGGATTCGTCTCTGGTACTTTAAAAGAGAATGTGGCAGTGGGGGCGGAGTGTGAGAGGAGTAGGATGATACGCGTGCGCGATTGTCGATAAATTATAATACACTCAGTCTCGGTGTGGTGAAATCGTTCTTCTAATTTTTTTTTCTCGAAATCCTCGCTTGTTTATATTTCTCCGCTACACAGCACCTTACGGCGGAGGTGATTACGAGTACAGTATCATGGGTATCATGGGTTCTAAGTCTACCGTGGTCTTGGAAAATGACCTATAAACTCGCGACACACGCGCCGCGGCCACGATTAATTCTACAAGCACGACACGGACACATGTATATGGTATATTATGAGTTTATGACGTATACTATTATATATGTGACGGCAAATCGTGAATAGTACCTATATCACCGAGGGTTAATTTCTTGGCGGTTTTCGACCAGCCTGGCGACCGACAATCGGACCGGACTTCATCGACAACCGACTGCATCGGATACGGTTTTGTGATTTCGATCGATAGACGTATATATGCAATACAAACATAAGCGCGTGCAGGTATATTAATCATATTTTGTCATGTATTGTTAACATTTAACTGGTGTTTTATTTTACATATTTTAACGTGTCTGCAGTGCTCGAGTGTATAAATAAAGGTATACGAGTCCACTGTTCGCTTGACGCACAAACAAAAAAACGAAAAAAAAAAAAACATCAATCGATCCCGCGGAGCTCTGATTAAATTTGAACGCCTCGCACAATAGGATTACTATCAGTGTTGGCAGTATCAGTTGTTCGACGGAACAGCTTTGAGTTCGTGGACTTGACGTCGTATATCTACGTTGATTAGATTCAATGACTTACGAAACGTTACTATATTATAGTACCTACATTGTGAATATATTAATTTGTGGTTAATTAAATTTCTTTGGTAATTGTAGTTGTTATTAATATAATGGTAGTGTACATGTACATCGATACATGATGTTATCTCTAGGCACGGTGTTATTAAACAGCATATTGTAATATCGTATCGATTATTATACACGTGTGCATAGTCGTTAATCGTTACAGCGATAACCTTATAAGATTTTAATTTCTATGTATGCGATCAGCACCTAAGCTCAGTTTTATATCAGTTTACTCGGGTTAAAATCAAAACCGTTGCTGACTAAATAATAGTCGACTTTACTCCATATTACTATTATGTATCTAACCTTGTCGATAAAAATGGGCAGGCATGGCAGTATGGGCGTACATTTAGCATTGGAACCACAAAAGGTCGGTGTTATATACACTAATGATTAAAAAAAATTAATGAAATCAACTAGCTAAGTAGTTTTTAACTTACTTGCAAATAAGAACTGCAGTACGCTAGTACGACTTTGTGGGCTCTTAATTTGTATCCGTCCGCGCAGCATATAACAACGTCTGCGAAATGTTCTGAGTTCATCATTTGTTGTAAACTGAACATCAGTCTGTTTTCATGATTATCATACTTGGCGTCTCCCATCTGGAAAAATTAAATTACATATAAGAGGTATATTATGCAAATAATACAGATAAATAATTATAATTAAAACAAATTGTTGTCATTAAAATTAATTGGTACTACATTCATTTTTTTTGTAGATATAAAGCAGTTTATTTTTTAGTTGTATTATTATCGAGCAGAGAAATTAAGTGCAGCAATACATATTAGAACTTAGCGTACAAATAATAAATGTATTGTTACATTAAAATTCAAAATAGGTTACTAAATCTAAATTGTAACACGGGAAGAATTTCAATTCTCAAATTTTGGCAAGGAAATTAAATGATCCTAACGTTTTGTCATCATTATCATTTTTGTTTGATAAACCTAGCTGTAATAAAATGGAATTTATCTACACGTAAGCCAATTAAATATTTTCGAATTTGATCAATGAATACTGATTAGTGATCAATTGATTCATTTAGCAAACGAATGTCCAAAATCACGATTTTTATCATGATTGGTCCGATAGGATAATTAGGTTTTATATTTGCTTACACAATACGTAGGTATATATTTTAATTTGACGCTAAAAGCAATACAGACGAAATTGTTAGAATTGTTTGAACAAAAATATGGATCCATTAAGACAATGTGTAACTGATGTTAAAAATACTGATATTTTAAGAAAATAATATGTGATGTTCAAATTTATAACACATAATTCGTAGGTTAGAGGTACCCCTAGTCGGCATCACTAAAAATGAAAATAAATTACCATGTAATCACGATTAAATTATATACGATACGGTAGTATGCACCTAAATTATCATGAGTCAGTAAAATATGAGTTACGATAGTAAGTGCACGAGCGCATTAAACGATGACTATTCACAGCAACAACAAGGGCACGTACCTACATATAATATTATAGTATTCGTACTTGTCTCTTTAATTATAGACGACATGACTGGAGTCATAGTATAGGCCTATATCCGTAAATACTAAATTATCTTAAGCCTATGTATTTAGCATACAAGTAATACAAATATTAATGTCTGCGCTTTGACAATAATACGACAGAAAATTTAATTTAAACACATATGGATTAATAGTAGCTAGGAGAATATTATGTACGTTGAATAATTTAAGTATTAACCAAAACAAAAGGTACGATATCATCAGAGTGATTTTAATTAAAGACGAGCAATTTAAACACAGACGTTGTTTGTGCTCTGTTGAATGGGTGCAAAAGACAAAAGAGAAAATACATGTTGGCACAATGTGTTTTTAGAGAAATAGAAATATAGCATTACATTTAACCGAAAGAATAATGTTTCGATCGACTTTTAACGAGTCGTTTAATTATGGGTTAGGTTACTATTCCGTGATGTACCTCATGTCCTCATACAATAATACAAAGAATAAAAACAATTTGGAAATGTCATTCAGAGAAAAGCACTAGGTGTTATCGAGTTTTGGGAGTACTAGATAATAGCGACAGAGAAGGACGAAGTAGGGACGCATATTTTACTTGTATAGGTACCGCAAAAGACGATAATAGGTAACAATAATATTTTTATATTATAATACTGCAGTGAAAACAGACGGACTTGAGAAGAGCCGTACCCGGTGGACCCTGAAAAAAATTTTAATTAATCACAGTAAATTGTAACTAAACGACGAACGCGGAACCCGAACGTTGATTTTAGTTTGTAGTCGTAATTTGAATCTGTTGCCATTAAATGTTTTGGAATCAATGTTGTATTATTGATGCGACATTTTTTTTTACGACAATTCACAATGAGGTGTAAAATAAAACAATGGAAAACCAAGTAAGGAAAAATGTATTAAGGATCATTCAGCCAATATTGAATCATAAATCCAAATGCAATCTAACTTAAGAATTCGTATGGAGAGAATAAATACAGCACTGATGGAGATATATATATTCTTGCATTTTTATGTACGCAATATGGATAATCCAAGGATTTATAATAAACCAACGTGTGATGAATAGGGAGCAAAAATTGTGTCAAAAGATGCTGATATCAAAGAAAAAAATAGGGGGGTTGGCGGGTTGCCAAGCGATACGAGCGAGGGCAAAGCCCTCTAGTGATATTACAAATATGAAATAATTGATTTTATAATGAAAATATTACAAATTACAAGCAGATAAGATATAATTATAAAAATTATATCAAATGATTAAATAAAACAAATTGTTTAGAATTATTTAAGTTGATGAAAAATTCATTATAAATTAAGATGCTCGTGTTAGAAAGACTAATTTTGGACTTTATTGAGACAAGAGGAATTACAACATAACATTTCCTGTTAAATCATCAAAGATCATTATTTTGTATGGCGTTTAATGATTTATTTTAGGTTATAGTAAGACGCCTAAATTAATTGGTATTTGACGTCTTAAAAAATGAAGATGTGTTTACTGCCTACGTCGATGCATAATAATTATGATATTTCACAACGTGATGTAGTACACGTAGTTTCTTTCATATTATGCCTTAACCAATAAACATTTGGTGGTTTAATACTTGGGCCCCTAAGTAATACCCAATTAATATTTATAGTGTGCAGAAATAGTTAATGTATGTGTAATTGGTAAACTATTAATTTCATTATAATATAATTATCATAAATAATTCGCTACACCTACATAGTTAGTTGCATAGTAAAAAAATTAACCTCGCACCAAGGTGTATGTACAAATTAAATATTAATTTATGTTAGAGTAATTTATTGAAATTTGTTTCTTATTTAAATGGTATACATATATACGCACATTTTTTGATACAATTCCGCTGTTATTTAATTATATACCTACCTTATCTATTTCATTCCCATAACTGGTTCGAGTGTATTTTTTGAAGGATATGCATATATTTGTGTATCGATTAAGGATGTTTTTTTCTCAAACAAAATTTTCGAAAAAAACTATAATAAATCTAAACGTTGGAGGTGTAACTTTCATATTGTTTAATCGTATAATTACCTCATACATATGCATGCAGTGATTGAAAATTTCACGAAGAACATAGTATTGAAACATTTCAATTTTTATAAGACCTTGGCATGCATATTAAATCGGCTTTATGATCAACGGAAGCACTCATCCCCCCCCTCCCCCCTGTAACCAATGTATCAAATACATTTTTTAAACTATAAATTATGAGGAATATTGAGGAAAATTTGTTTCTAAAATTTTAAAGTTTTTTTTAACAGCTATGTAAATAATAGTATACCTATTGCACTTAAAGTTTTAAAAATTATACGTATTATTAAGTTTTTAAATTTTGGCAATTGCTTCAGGGCATTTTAGTGTGTATTTTGAGTATGTAATTTGCTTATTTTTGTATAAGAGATTAAAAAATAAGTCATTTTTAATTATTTTTAAAACACGCACACGCCTAATATATTATTTTTGTAAATTAATTAACTATTTTCTTTTATGCTTATATGCTGTGTGCAATATAAAATATGTAATAATATATATTAAAATACTGAGCTAAATGCATGTGTATATTATACTATATTATCAAATCCTTAAAACTATTTGAATAAAAAATCATTGTTTATTGACATTTATATTGTATGATTATTAAAATAAAATCATTGGTCGAGATTTTCATTCGATCGTATACGAGTCGTGTTGGAGGTTAGAACTATACCCTTTTCGGCTTTTCAAAACTACTTACGTTCTTCATTAATAATATCTACATAATATATTTAACCTAAATATTCAAACAGATCAGGTTAAATGGTGCAGATATTGTTCACTTTTAAGTTTAATGCTTGTACTCGTATACTCATAATGTAAATACTAAATAGCACATTATACTATAATTTATAATGAACACATCATATAATTGTTTTGCATGCTTCCTGATCAGTACATTTTTAAATATATTTCTTAAAATAATTTGAAATAGATTTTTATGATCTGCCATCAAATACAGATAATAATATACACTGATATACTTTATAAACGATAGTACTATGCCCCTAACGTATTAGGTGTTTTAAATGAATATACCCATATTTTGAAATGTAATAACTCGAAAGTGTAGTATTTTTTTTTTACAAAATATCCTATTTAAATCTAAGATAAAAAAATTACCCTCTCTAATAACATTCTACAAATCTATATATTACTCATGCAAAAACGTACAACTGACTGGAGTGTAACATGCGTGCGTACTTATCGTATACACACGAATGGAAAATTATAGTGAATTGACCGTGTGGCGGACCATTCTTTCGGACAAAGAAATCCCAATGAATTCCCAAGTCTCTCAACACCATAACAAATACCAATATAATGATATTATGTGTGCTATTACTCACTGCAGTCGGCATATAACATTACGTATTATGCGTATTATAATAGGTATGTAATAATATTATTAAAATGGTATATATCTTTCTTTTTACGATTACTTGTTATGGGACACACGCGAACCGTTTGCTCGAAAAACCGGTCCAATAGCGCTGCTATTATCGGTTGCACGTTAATGCAATTAACACACAACAGCGCCGCACCAAACGCACAAGTTCTGTATACACGCGAAACGGGAAAAGAAAAAATTCAATCATAGTTGTTTATTTTTACCTCATACTCTACCGGTCAACTTTCTAAACTTCTGGAAGAGTGACTTGTTTCGAAAACTGTTTTTTTTTACACAAAAAAAAAAAACAACGACAGCAATCCGATTTCGTCGCTATTCGCTATATTTCCTAGTCAAAGTGCGTAACAACAGTTTCATTTCTCGGCCGACCTCGTTGTCTTTGAGATTGATCGCAGGTTCTCACAGCCCGACTTAAGACCTACGGCTTATGTATGCTAATCCATAAGCGATGTTTTGTCCGTGTTGTTTGTGTTGCTCTGATCGATTATATTTCGCGGTTATCCGCGATAAGATTACGTTGGGTGCCGAATTATATTATTTTAATACGTGACAGTTTGAGATCCCATAGTTTCAGAAATATGCCAGCATCGGTTATGTTCCCTTATCGAAGTTTTGGACGAGCTAAATCCATATTGGTCGAGGTACTTTCGATTTCTATTTTATAAAATAGGCATATAAGACATCAAAAGGAACTAATAAAAATAGAGTATAAAAAAAAATATAGCATGTCAAGTTTTTTTTTGTTTTAAGTCTATTTTTACAGAATTGATGATGCGTAGTAAAGGTTGCCTACGTAATATTGTTTCGCACATTATCCTAGGACCAAAGTGGTAGTGGGCACTAGTATCGAACTGTTTACAAAATTAATCATATATACAAACGGTGTTAAACACTGGTATTGCAGAAAGTTATTGATTCCTAAAAAATCTATTCTGACTTTATACTTGAGGGTCGCGAGTCTCTAGCTAATAATTATGTTTTTTCTCCACTGACATCATGAAATATTCATGTAGATAAAAAAAAGATTGCGCGTTATACATTATGGTAATTTTGTACCAACATACTTTTTGAGGTTTCAAAATATTGAATACATTTAATTAATTTTTCACTTCTACCTAATATTTAATTTTTGAAAACATCAAAACCACACAAGTTTTTAATCATATACATAACTTATTATATATTTAATAGTTGATATAATATTCTATGCTTAAAATTATATCAACTATTAGATGTATACGTTCACATTAATGCAAATAAATAATATGCATAAACTAAAAATGATGCAGTACCAATGTTAGTTATTGTTATTAACAATGAATAATTAATGTTTTTATGCTAATGCATAAAATATTCATAAAAAAATACTACGTACACCTGTATCTAAAATAAATGTGTTCAATTTAAAAAAAATGGTGTGAATATTGTACTTAAGTTTAGATATATTATACATTTTAGAATTTGCTATCATATTATGTATAGGTAGGTGGTTACCGATAGTTGTTTATTTTAATGAATTCGAGTTGATGTTTAAGTATAAACACTTTACTATGCAAGAAAATTAATTAATGAAAAATAGGTCATATTCTGTTTTAATTGAAATTCTATAGGGTGTTTGATCATTAATTCTCTGAATTTTATCTTTAATGCACACTGCGAAACGTGATTTGTAAATTATATTTTGAGATGACGGATTTATGTTTGTATCTACCTATCACTAAATAAAATAAATCGATAAAACAAGTCTTACTTACCTAATTGCACGTATGCTGTGCAAGTGGGGATTTAATTTGGAAGCATACATTTTAATACCCATAATTTGTTTAAAATTATTACTCGTATATTTAGGCCCGTACGTAATAGCTATTAATAGTAATATTATTCACTTCATAATTTGTGAATTAAACTATCTTTCGACGGAAATAATTACTAAGGCACGAACTTAATCAAATTAAAAAGCTGACTAACAACTATTGTGCTATTGTTATAAGAACATCTTCAAAAAGCACTAAAAAATTGCATTTAAAATAAAAACATTCTGGTTAAAAATAACTCGTAAATTAAATATGTCTAAAAATAAAATATCAAACAATTTCCAAAAATTATTTTTATTCTTAAAGTGAATGTCATGGAATGAATTTATATTTATTTTATTTCTATAAATTCCAATTCCATAAAAAGTTATTAAAGCAACCAAAATGGTACTCTATAGTAATTAACTAATCAACAATGTGAGGCACCACATATCATATTTTAATAAACCTATTACCTACGGAATGTAATTTTTAAATTAAATGCGTAGAAAACATCGATCAAACATTTTGCACTTTTAGTTAATATGAATCCACTTTTTCTTATTTTTAATTTTTTTACCGTATTTATTATTACTTTCCGGTATACATTAGGATATAGGAATACAATTAATTGTTTACTGTATATAAAAGAACCTGTTAAGTATATTATTTGTTTACATCAATAATAATACATAAATAAGACAATATTAGGTATACTTGTTTAAAAATTGATACAGACATAAAAGTGTTAAAAATAAAAATTTAAAACTAATATACTCAGTTTCTATTAAATATAATACATTATTTTCGTACATCTACTGGTAAAAATTTGTCTACATTTAAATATCTTATGGTTGATGTTTGGCCACTGATTGGTATTGCTTTGCGTATTGCCCGACTCCCAATAAAGATGTTCTTATTCAACTATAACGAAAAAATCAGTGGTTGAATAATATTGTTTTCCTATAGTTTATTCATTCGGTTTAATTCAATCATGGTACATTTCGAATGAATTTAAACTTCGATCGAATTAAATAGCCTATATCCCAGATCGTATTATGTAGTAAATTAAATACCAAACAAATATTTGATATGCGGTTGAATTTTTTTTTTTGTACTTCACCATGTCATGTCGTATGTACATGTTACTGCTTACTCTTGCACGTATATGGTACTTATAACACTTATAGTTCAGAAGAATATCTATGAAACCAATGGTTACTAACCAGTTTTGAAAACATGACTGCAATTTATATCCAAACTACGATATTGATAACGAGCACACAATAGTTCAGTGAGTAGTGTAAGTACCGATTTCAAATTCATTTATTATAACTTACTAACTATGGAAGAAATTTATCAAACGCATATTTATTATAAAACATGTATTATATGGACAATATCGGAAACTGAAAGAAGCAAAACAATATAATTAGAGTCATTAATAATTACATTCAATAAAACCACACCGTACACACCGTTGTGTTTTAGAAAAGACACACCTCCTTCGTCGGGACGATGGCATTTTATGATCATAACATTTTTGATGCTCATTTGCTTCATAGACTTCTATTGTATAGGTGATGCTTATAGTAATTTATGTCACTATTAGTATATTGACTTATGCGACAGTCGTATAGCTCATAATCTATAATGATTTGGTATAATCTATGAAAGCTCTTTTCAATTGGATTTGGCTTTGCCTATATTTCACGACTAACGAGAACTTCTAAGATTATAATCTTATATTATTGTCATGTATTATATCAGGGATTTGCGGAATCACTTCACTCAGAGCCTCCCTAAACCAATCGCCGGACGGTATATTAATTATTATTTAAACGAATAATATGTAAAAATATTTCAAAAAGGAATTAAAGGGTATAGGTTTTTAATATGCTATTCTCCTTCTCGGGGTGCAAAATTGGTAAGAAAAAAAAAATGTGAGATATCTACGTTTAATGCTCGAAAAAACTGCATAACCAATCAAGTGCGTACTGCTAACAGGTGTTGTACTATACTATTATATAGTCGCCTATACATAACAATATTAGGCACGTACACAGGTATTTGATTTAGAGGCATCCGTTACCAAATATTTACACTATGTTAAAAACTACAATATTATAGCCTGTAGGTATTTTTATTGACTGTTAGAAGCACTGGACCGTGTAATTTAGTGTACATACCAAATACGTATTATTACAATGATTTTTTCTTACAATGTATTATCACTATTATCGTATATACGTGACTTTTTTGATTTTCTAGTTTATTATATAATTCTATTCTCGCCGTTTTATTAACTATGCGTTTCTATAAACAAAGCGATTTTAGGGTTTGCATTAAAGTTGTATTATATTATAATATCTTCGGAGATCTGTTATGTCGACCCCGCGGTAAATAGTCCATATCCCCCGTCACCCCGGAGGGTGTACTCGGGATGATTCGCCAAGCATGTTCACCCCAGTTTTTTCTTGCAATGAATTTACTCAAATTCTTGTTATTAGAACATTCAAGTACCTACAGTTAAGAACCATATTTTCAAATACTTCAATGTTATCGTACCGCATTTGAATGCAATCCTTTATTTAAGGGAAACACGGAGTTTACCACGCTCGATTCACCCTGTACATTATTGTTTTTTTCTTTTTTTTATTATTATAGGTACATCTACATTACACCACGGGATCAAAAAATGGATGAGCGCGTCCGGGCATATTATTTTTATCACTATTATAATACGTGCTGTTGCAATGGTAAACGCTAAGTTTTATTTTCGAGGTGTATTATATGGTCGTTGCACGAAGCTGATTTCACGTCTAAAGTGTATAATAATATAATATTTTTTGCACGGCGCGCTCGCGTTCCGATATTATACGACATCATGACTATATTATTTGCGATCTGGGCGAGGGAAACGTTGCGACACTCGTCGCCGTCGTCGTCGTCGTCATCGTTGTCGCCGTCGTTGTGTCTGAACCGGTTGCCGATGCGGATTTTCCCCTATCCGACGAAGTTGATCGTCATTCGCTTCTTCCCAGATGTGGGAATTCGTATGGGCATAAAAAAAGAAAAAATCTAAAAACTTCACCAGATCGCGTGTACTTTCCCTTGTCACGTATTCCCACGACGGTACCTCCACTCTCCCCCTACAATCCACCTGTCAAGCTCTCTGACACCAGAGCCGGTGTTTCATTCGTGATGTCGACTCGCCTCGGTTGTGTATTCTATACAGGGTGGTTATTTTAGAACCTGGCCAGGCTGTGTAAGCATAGCATACAAAAATAACGTTATTTTTCGTTATTTTTTTTTTTTACTTTTAACTATTGATTTTCACTATAAATTGTATCCCCCACGCCATACCATTACTTGATTAGAGCTGTAGCAACTTTCAATTTTTTTAATAGCAATCTATAATTAGTATTCATACTTAAATGTCTTATTAAGATTTTATTTTATGAAATGTTGATAATATTATATTATACTATTAGGTATCTAGGAATTCGTGTCTAAATCTTATATCTGATTTAATTCCTTATTAATAATAGCTATTAAAAATTTTGGCCGGTGAAATGAAATTAAGTGTATCTAATAAATCTGTTTCTACTTTTATACAGCTAATATTTTATGCAATTATTAATTACATTTCATCAACTATTTGCTTGACTTAAATATAATAATATATCTGTCTGAAACGAACAAAATATGCACATCGAAATATTGCTCTAAAAGTTCTAAAATATATTATTTTGAAAACTAAAAACTAGAACTATTGGTTATTTTACGAAATTATTAGAAAATTAAAGTATAGTATATGTATATATATGTTTTTTGTTTTGATGTTTGAACAACACAGGTTATGAGCTTATTTTTTCTTCACATGATAATAATAATATTATAGTCTCTCTGAAAAATAAACATTGCTATATAAATAATTTAATTCGCATAAAAAAAAAATCACCCGGTATAATAAATACGTGTATTATATATACCTAACACATATTATGTACATATATATACATATAAACTTTATGGACCGGCTGGCTGCAGCGATCGTGTCCGCTAGATGTTGTGGCAAAATTTACATACACAGACGGTTAACCGTATTCACCTTAATCGCAGCCATATAGTGAACTATGCCGCACGAAATTGGTAAAAGAAGAAAATCGCCTTTCTATTATAGGCTCGACGTGTGCTACAATAACGTATACTTATAATGTTTAAAATACACATTTAATTTTGTGACGTACTTTACGTGTAGTTTATTTTTTCAAATAACGCCAGCGCATAAACTGGTTTTGTGGTCCATTCAAGCGGGGGCCACTGTGTATAATATGATAATAATATTTACACACACACTGCAACGTGTGCCATAATTTGTATACGGTTCGGCGTGTATATGCTCGCGTGTAGGAAGAACGTTTTGAATGGGTTTGTTAGTCAAACGAAATTCTGTTTGAATAAATACCAATAACGGTTTGCAGTTGTGTACAGTGTACATTATTGCCTATTATGTAAACGCTTTGTCTAGCCACCGCAAACAAGTATTGGTCGCTGCCCTACGGCCTACTACTGCAGCTGCATCAGATCTCGGCCCATAACCACACCCTAGGTTTTTTTTGTGGTTTTTATAATATTGTGATATTTATCTCGATCATAATTTCAGGATGTCGGTGGAGTATGATACCCTGAACCTCAAGTCTAAGAAAAATAGATCAGACGACTGATACGCACTAGACATAATTTATTTAGAAATTAATCTACATCATTTCATTATTAGAAATAAATAAATCGTTGCATGACGAAAATATCTATATCATTGATGTAACAATGAGAAATTCAAAAAAAAAATTTTACTCTATTTAATCTACAATATTATTTAAGCTCCTATGCTGTTTATTTTAATTTTTAACCCAAACTTGGCATGCACACTCTTTAGACTCCGGACTGCAATATTGGATATTTCTGAACTCTATATTATCACCTCAATGCAGTTTACCTATTACAATTTGAAATAATATTTTAATTTATTAATTTATGTGTCTTATCGTTGGTTGTAAAGAAATACAATTCGTGTGACTAAAGAGTGAATGTTTTTTTTATCCAGTGCATAGTTGAGTTAGTTATCTCGTATTACATTAATAAGTGAAAATATATTAAAACTCCTATAATGTATCACGTTGAAAGTTACAACTACTAAAGAGTATAATATAATAAATCGATCAGGAGTATATCAAACATAAATCATAAGTTATGCACTCAATCCCACTATATGATTTGGAATAATGTATTTTTCACCGCACAGATTTTATTCTAAATAATATGCATAATTCCAAATTTACGGTTGCAGTAAATATTAAGACACGCGTATACTTATATATTATATTGCACTGGTCAATAAAACCTGTATGGAGATTTAAACGCTTCGCCGTGAACCACATAATATATAAGTTTGTTTTAAACACAAGTATTATTTAAACACAATTACGAATATTTCAACGATAATTGCTAAGCACTTCGTTAAAACAGCATTTATCAAATTATAATATATAATTAAAACACGCGTAGATTATAAAAATGGTTGTTAAAATGTAATTTTCGGACACGTTTTAATAATAATAATTGTATAATGGTTGTGTTATCTTTTCGGTTTGATATCATTAATAGCCGTCGGGTCTAGAAAACCTGAGCGGTAAAAGCATCTATACTGATTATAGTTCACGCACCTAATAATTAGACGATTATTGTTATTGAAATGTGTGTTTTGAGCAGTTCAGCTATATAGTTGTAATTAGTCCGAGTAAACTTAAGACTGAAGATTTATTTAAAGACTTTTTTTAAACCCATGCATTCTGTTTCGTTTTTATAAAATAATGTTTTTTGTTTACGGAATTTGGTATACCTACGTAAATGCCAAAGTTTCAATTGCAAACAAATTTCTCCCGTTATTATTATTATGGTAGCAATTAATATTATAGGGAGTGTATACTGAACAGCTTATACACCTACAAGTTTATTACTGTGTGAATAAAAACGAGTATGATTTCGCACGTGTACACTGTACACAGTACGACGTACGTATACTATATATGTTTTTATAAAGTATTTATTTTATGGCCGTTTTAAAAACGGAGTGTATGTCTATTAAAAATATAGGAATTTTCGATTTAACGAGGTCGCCATTGTTCTAGTGGTGGATTTTAACGATATTTGGGTCTGTGAACTCGACATGCGAACATTAGCGAAACGAACGTGGCACGTTTCAGGTAGGATATGTAATATCGTAAAATAATATGTATAAAATATTATAATAGAACAGTATAATAATATAGAATAAGAAATTAATAATCGTGTTTTAGAGACTTGAACGCCCGCCGGACTCACCTCGGGTCCTTTGCAGCGCACTAAATCCTCCTCGCACTGCTCTTGGTGACGACGGGCGCCGTAAATGACTACAGAACACTATTAAAATTTTATGTATCGTGCCGATATAGGTATACATTAATCATTACCGACGTTTAATAACGGACGCGAATGGATCGCACACAACACTATGATATATTATTATTATACGTGCACCCCGTCGACTTTGTTTGTTATTGTTTTTGTTGTCATCGTCTTCTTCATCGTCATCTTCATTGGACCGCATCTACCCGAATGTGTGTAAATCGACAGCGGACGGACACGGTTCGTGTGTACTGAACGTGTGCGAAAAGCTGCACATGGGCTTAGGCCTGGTGCACCAGGCTCCCCTCTCACCCCGGAGATGCAACCGGTTCGAATGGGCGGGACCAGAACACGATCGGTGAAAAATCGCAACCTACATTGGTCGGTATGTACCCAAGGTGATGTATATTGTATACATATCATAATAAATTCGACGATTAAAATTAAATAAAAAATCCTTTGGACGTAAATATTGGACACGCAGACGATATATTTATGATTTATATACGTCTTCGTGCCGTACTGCCGTACGTTTAATGATTGATATTATATATAATGTGATATAGGTATATGTTTCCGCTTGTCCGCTGATTATTGGATAACGAATCATCTCTAGAATCGATCGTTATTACCTATTACATATTAAATATTATGAATCTATCAGTTTTCGATCGGGCTGTTTGGTGTGTAATTATTTTGTTTGAAGTTTGAACCGTTACTATAATTTATCAAATCTAACAGACGCTTTCAAAATACATATCGATTTTTCAAATTTTTAATAAAAGAAAGTTTCATATCGTGAACTTTACACTCACATCAGATTTCAGTGCAATTATTTTAAAAACAAATTCTTCTACGATTGTGGTTGGTCTTTTATTGATTATATATTAAATCAAAATTTCACTTCATTGAAACTTCGTAGCAAATTCAGTTTAAATGAAACGATTTATATAGTTGAATCCAAGCTGTACACAACAGGGTCTACAATTAAATAGGTACATTAGTAAATATTATAAATGTAAATCCGATTAGATTACGATCACTATTTATACTGAATATAAAATAAAATGAAATAAGTGTTGATAAATAATGTATTGTAAACGGTAACAATATTTAGTACATGCAAAATTATAATATTATTTCGTTTGAAGTACACTTAAAAGTATAGTTATATGTATAAGAATATTTTGAAATACTTTTATAATAGTAACTATATTATAGTATATCGATATATCTACTCAAAAATTTTTGTATGTTCACTAAGTAAAAACAACTTTTACATTAAGCAGTTACTATTTTTTTTCTTAGCTATTCGATATAAAAACAATGGATGTGCGTGCATTGTTCTCTACCCACCAGGTTCACTTTAATTATATCAATATATTATTGTATTAGATATTGTATACAAATTCCGTATTCAATTAGGTACATATAATATGCACTATTGCATCAAATGTAAGATCGAGTAACTATACGCCGTAGTTGAACTCAACATTAAAATATTATAGTCTAATGCAAATGGCTGAATGGGAACCTTCTATAGTGATCACATTATTATCAGTCTACTATAATAAGTGGTAACAAATTAAAAATGTATCAAGAATTTATTAATTAAAATTATATTGTGAAATTATTAAAATTAAATCGTATAGATTATTCATTGGTATATTATTTATTAAGGGTATATATAAACTATATCTAGTTAAAAAAAGGTATGATTGTTGGTTACATTTTTGAAATAATTCAATACCTAAGTAGTTGAATAGTAATGATGAAATCATTGCAGAAGAAAAAAACGATACTGAGTTGTGTTCGATTTATTAAAAGTTTTTCGGACGTTTTAAAAATGTTAATTGCATGTAAAAAAAATTCATAAAATACGGTCTTCGACGCCTATTAGATATGGCGGCAAATAAAGCATAATAATGTAATTCATACGTAACCTTGTATTAAAATGTCATGGTTTAATACCAAAGACTTAAAATTCTGTTGTATAAAGAAAGTCGGTCTGCACATAATTTAATCACGAGGTACCTCTATTAATCGAGTAAAATGAATTTGCACAGTATAAAGTTATTATAGGAAGTAAGTATTATAGAAGTGTATTTATTGAATATAAATTGTGAAATGTTCATTCAGATTTGAAATGTGCTTTATTGTGCTTTTAGTTGTGAGTGGAATAAAATTACTCAGGTACAATCATCGACGATTCTAACACTAAAATATTAACATTATTAACCTTCTTAAAAAAAAAGTTTGTGATTGCTGGAAAGAAAATTGAATTACAATTTATAATACTGAATTCAAATTTTCGATTTAAATAATGATATGAAAAATAGGTTAAAAAAAACCTTAAAATGTATACATTGAAAGATTTATTAGTTATGACATAGTATATTTTCTGTATGGAAATATTTGAAAAAAAAATTGTTCAATATTATTGATTGTGCAAACAGTTAGGGTTATTATTCTTGTAAAGAAGGTTTTAAAAATATGTGCTACCAGTCACTTTGAATATCAAAAAAATATGTATGATGTAGGTACTTACCTATTATAATATACGCACAATATATGTCAATAAAAAAGTAAAATATAAATACATATTATATATTATACTTATGGATATTAAGGATACATAATATATATATATCTTAAAAAATTCACACCAAGAAACATCATTATTTATAATAGTATAGCGCAAAAATACAATAGGATGGAATAGGTATACACCCTTTTTTGAAGAAAAAAGGAGGTGAGTATTATATTTGAATCACATATAGATTAAATATATTTCGAACTTTGAATATAACATTGGTTACATCTTTATATTAATTATAATTTGTATAGAAAATATTCGTTTATTAGTAACATAAATCTTATTTAAATACTGCGTTTATTAAATTATAATACAGGTAGGTACATATTATAATGTACAGTGTTGACAGAAAAATATCCATTTATTATTTATATATTTATATGGGATGGGTTTTTTTTATTTTATTTATTTGTTGAGTAAATTTAAATCAAAAACCAACCTGGACACCACATTTCCTGTTGTTTAGGGACACCCTTGAATTCAATATGGTACAGGGAATATAATTGGACAATTTCTGTCTGCTATGTTATACATTATTAAATTAGAGTTTAATTTGAATCTCTCTCACAACAAATTTACAATATGATATAAACATCGACAGTTTTCCTTGAATTATACTAGGTTTGAAAGTTGAAGGTCACTTATTCTCCTCCTTGTGGATTAGGTCAATTATTTGGTGACACCATAGTGAAAAAAATCATATGTAATACCTCATGAGATATTAAATATAACGTACTTAGATCAGGTAAGTGCGTATAATTTTCGTTTGATGATCTGAGGTTGATTAGTGAGGATACTTGTAGTATTTCTGTATCCCACACCATAATATGTTTATGACTTGTGACTTTTAATTGAAAACATATTATACCGAATAGCTTTTCAAAGAACTTTTTTATTATATTATGATTCATGTATAAAATCTAAATATTTTAAATGAAACATTAAAATTCATAACTTCAGCACTAATTTTGTGTAAGGTTAATTTTTTATCCATCACCCAAATACGCGTTGAAACGATTCAAATATGCATACTATGCATACCTGTTATATAAAATCTATGTATATATTATTTGTATTTCCTAGTCATCAGTCATTCAACCCGATCAAACATCACTCACCAAAGACTTATGATGTTGGTACATAATATATATAGGTAATTAATCATTGGATCAAGCCAGATTGAAGAGCAGACTGCAATATCGGGCCAATTCCTGCAAATGTTAGGTCTGAAATAACTGTGTAACAAAATTGTCCGTTTTCCTGTGTCAGTTGAAAGTAGTAGGAGTCCGTACAGGAAAACACGAAAGGCCATCATTCCGGATAGTTTACCTGCAGTTTGTACCATACTAGAATGGTATCCATTCTCATCTGCCGAAAAATTGGTGTCAGCGCATCGGCTATCGCATGTATATCACCTATATCGTTATAATATAATAATAATATATGTAACTACCGTTGGTGCGAGTACACAGACATTCAAATATTTAATAGATGGGTACACCGTACGTACCTCCTATATTTGTTAAGACATACTTCATCATAAGGATTATTAGAGAGGCCATTATTAAGCGGTTATACGTCGTCGTCGTCTTAAACCGTATGGTTATTATATGGCATACGTCGACGACGACAACAGTGTACTTCAGTTAGGTAGTACGCGAAAAAAAATAAAAAATAAATAACATATAGCTGAATTATTTCCACCCAATTATCGTGCAGTGTGTTTGTGTGTGCGTGTGTGTATCAGCGGAGGCGAACGTCTATCCAATTAGTGATAGCGCGCGGACGACTCGCCGTATACTTGCGGTCTGCCGTGGTCCCGCAGTGTACGGTTGCATTATTATGGCGATGGACGGCGATCGTCACGAATCGACGGAAATTAATTATGGATTCTATATCCGAAGCGGCTCATTAGCGATTGGCCGGGACGGGTCACAGCGCAAAAAGAGGCGAACCAAACCATTCGCGGGCCTAAAGGTTATTCGGAAAAAAAACAACAAAAGTAAATATAAATAAATAATAACACGGCGGGGTAGAAAAAAATACGTTTTAACATTCGGAGCACATTCCCGGGAGACTATTAGCGAGTTTATATCATGAGTAGTTTTTCGTCGTTATTGCGGGAGATCGCGTCTCGTTAGTTATGGGTTGTCAACCGGTTGTCGAGCGGCTGATTCCAGAAAAGAAAAATCGGCCTTCTCCGGCGGTGGATCGCGACCGTCGGGGAGAAGAAAAAAAATTGCCAATTAAATACGACGTCTATGACAATGTGGCGGTGGTTTCTGTCTAATAAGAGTAGGTATAATGGTAATAAAACAAAATATAATAATAACTGAGGCTGTGATTGTAATGCCCTAAGGCTAAAAAATAGCAAAA
Organism: Myzus persicae; assembly: GCF_001856785.1. NCBI lineage: Eukaryota > Metazoa > Arthropoda > Insecta > Hemiptera > Aphididae > Myzus > Myzus persicae. The sequence continues at coordinate 16,698 of NW_019101524.1, read as the reverse complement.
AATGCCTTAAAAATCTCAAAATATGCGTCGTATATAAAAGTGTGTTTGAAATGTGATTTCTATTGTTTAAAAAATAATTTAATAGAAATGTGTAGTACAATGGTGAATTTTTTTTAGAAGACACTTATTGTATACTGGAGAGTAAGGACATTAAAATATAAGAAGTGTCATCGAATTTTTAATTATTTTTATACAGATATTGAAAAATAGGTACCTATGAAAACTGTTGACGATGAGTGCAGCGTATCTATAAGTCACGTTTGAATGTTTGATATTATCTGATCAATATATATAATTCAACCAATATGCTAGTTTAAAATTACAGCAAAATATGTATGTACCTATTGCAGTATGAGTTCACTTCAAAATATAAATATTGAAAAATATTTTAAACACTTGAAAATTGAGTTTGTCAAAAATTCAAAATAAAAATACCATTAAAATGATCATCAAAAACATTTTCCACTTGAGGAGCTACCACAAAGTACCAGGAAAAAAATAATAATGATGGGTACTAATAATCAAAGTATAGGTAAATACTAAATAGTACCATCTAGTAATGATAATATTGAAATGACGACTAAAATCGTAGCGTTATCACTATAACATATAATAATATGTGTATAAATAAGTATAATATATGAGAAAAGTTTCACGATGAAAGTTTGAGTCCAGCGAACTTTGCTCGGCGTTTATTTGAAATTACTTTCGCACACATCCCGAACCCCACCAACAACCATCGCCACTTACCCAATCGATCAGACACACTATCAGTTCGGTTCGGTTCACTACTCACTAACCAACTCTGTGGTTTCGGGTTTGTTTACGATGATTCGAGTGCGTTCTGTGCAATGTAATACGTAACTGCTGTAGCTGTACCTACCTGTATTATACTCGCTATTATTTTTAATTAAATATTATACGACCATAAACAACAATTTTAAGCATATATATATATATATGTATATAGGCAGATAATAATATTTGTAGTGGAATGAGACTTGGATCCTCCCCACCTCAGAATCTATAGTCAAACCAGTGAGGGTTGATCGATTGAGCTGAGTGAGACGGCCATTAAGCACCGATATAAAATCAATAATTATATTTTTATGTATAATGGAATAAATATTAAAATATTTTGATGGTAAAGCGCATGAAATACATATTTGATAAATTTGACTTGAATTAATACCATGATTTAATATCCAAGAAATGCCGCAGTCGTTTACAATAATGTGTAAAATATGATCTGCACAAAAAACTAATTGTTAAGTCAATGAATTATTAATTTTCATCCTTCACAGAATTTTTTTTTTTTCGTTCACATGAATAACGAAACGATAACATGTTAGAATTTGCCATTTCACATAAAAACCATAAAGTTGTTGTTCATTAAACGAAATTCACAAAACCCCATCCGTCTGTAACTACAGTTGTTGTGATGTTTCTTTCACTATACGGTATACAGCGTATTTTACTTTCGTAAAACCAATCTTATAGGTAGTTATTACACCAGTAAAATATATAACCATATACAGTTATTATAAATTACCACGCAATTATTTAATTATTCTTAAAATCCATCACTCAGTCGTAATCAGATAATACATTTGTTGAAATATGACACGTTTAGAATTTTAACATTTAAAAAATTATGTTTTTGGCTAGGAACCCTCTGCAGCTCTCCAGGTACTCGGGGTATTGGTGCTTTTATATGATACTATCATATTTTCTTTTTTATTTAGTTCTGACGCTTATTGTTTACCACCGAAGAGTTGTAGCTCTCAATGGTTTTGAGTCTTACTCTATATTGGATTTACGAGTGCATGACGTCTTCTTCTTAAGTGTATTTCACTATTTTTGTTCAAAAGTGTGCACGCCCATGGCATAATTTATCCTTTCAAGTTTCGATAAAAAAAAAATAATAATAATAAACGGTCTCTGTTGTGTTAAACTATCCGACGAAGGACATAAAAAATATACCATTCAAACAATTTAGTAGGATCCTTTTACTTATTCATATTTTTTCAAAATTAAAGTTATTGAAATAAACAACATTAATTTCATAATATCCAAATCCAAAACAATTTTTAAACAGAAACACGATAAAGATAGCATTATGATGTAGTTTAAGACACGATTTATGGTAATTAAAAATATCGAGCAAGTGAGTTCATAAAATAATTAAATTCTGTAAATAGTTTTTTTTAACATGGTGTATTGGTGTGGTATTGTACTTGAATTATGATTAGAAACTATTAGAAAGTAATTTAATCTATATTTTGCAAGTTTCATTCAATTTATGTATACATTGTTATTTAATGGTGACTTGTTGAACTAATAATAATAAAAAAAACCAAATAGGGAATGTTACCACTCCCTTGGTGTTCCTTCCGTCAAGCAATTCACTGTCATATTAATTATATTCGTATTGTGCCCAAAGGTACATATTATAGTATAAATCATACAACATCGTTATTTTGATATGTCAGTACATTTTCGTTAAATGTTCTTTGTGTAATTGTATTATGTTAAAAATAAAATAAGTTTATTGTCTATGATTTAAAATAGTGTACAAAATATTTACAATTTAACCTAATGATAAATAAAAAAATTACGAAAATTTAATTTTTAAATGCATTCAGTTCTTATCAAAAACATATTCACACATCACACGTATAGCGTTCATTGATAATAAGTTTAAGCATACTTAATGTTAATGTATCTGTTTATTTGTATGTTAGGAAGTAAACTATTACATATTTTACATAACAAATATCTTCAATAGTTATAATTTTGACGATTTCTTCAAGTTTATTGCACATAATATAATCCCCACTCCAGTAAAAAAATACCGACACTTTCTATTTACAATGATGATTTATAATATTGTCAAACACAAATATTCGATAATAGATACATGTCTGATTTTTGTTATGGTCTATTTATTATTATTTCATCTTACCTCACGGCACACAAATCCTCCTTTCTCCGTGCACTGAATTATATACATATATATGATGCATATTATTATATATAAATTATACAGATGCCTATGTATTTACATTTTACTAGATATTCATTAAATATATTGGTATACACCTGCTACACACTTATAACTATAATTTATAACGGAACCTTAATTTATTTTTTACTGTTTTTTAATGAATTTAGTATTTTGATTGATTCAAATATAAGTGGCTTCTTTAAAATTAGTGCAAACAATATTTATATTGATTAACGTGGCAATTTAAAATCGTATAAGTACATCACTTTCATTTAATAATAATACCTCAGAATCTGATAATTGTGATGGGTAAAATAACAAAACCGATTTAATATGTCTGAATATTGAAATGACTGTTCACATATTGTACACCGAATATTGTTAATTCTACTAATTTGAGACAGCTGACCGACCCTATAAAATCATAGTTCTGCAATTGTATGCGCCAAACAACTTTTTATATTATATATATATTATAATATTTAGGACTATGAATGTGTTTTATTAAAAAATAGTTAAATCTAAACACGATTTTTGGTCAAATTGATGTATAATCCGGTTAGTAGAGAATATTAATTTAAATCGTTTAACTATCTTGCTTAACTATATAGGTATAATAATGTTGATAAAAATCAATGATCTTATGTAAAACTAAAGGAATCAAAACCAGTTTCACGCAGTCCATTGGGCGTGGTTCTCAAAATTGTTATCATAATATTATAAGATTACCGTCTACTGTACGAAAAGAAAAGTTTCAATAGTACTTATTACCTTTAGTTGGATGGAAATATATATTTATTTATTTAAACTACTGAATTCCCGTAAGTAAACAAATAATAATATTATAAATATGTTTGAAAAAGAAATAAAAAATGCCTAAATAAACAATAAAGGTACCCCGGGAAAAGATTACACATTTGATCAAAAAAACTTTGGCCAAAATTGAAAAAAGTCCAAGATTTCAAATGTATATAAATATTTTGAAATGATATAATAATTATATCATGTCTAGCCGAATATAGAAGACCGTATTAGCTCACAATAATTTTTTTTATTCAATGGTGTATCATTTAATTCAAATTTATCTTAGCACATACATTATAGTGACTGGCTTAATCAATGATGAGACACAATCGACACCTACTATACAGCAGAGTATAATTACCTACTTTCCCCTTTAATTTTTTTGGTTTCTTCCAATTATTATGAAAAGTACTAAAAATATTCTACTTTACATTCCATGAATACCAAGCAGATTAAATTTGTTAACAGAAAAAACCCTTGATGTTGATTATTTACTCCTCCTAATGGTCACGTCAAAACAAAAAAAAAACACATAGCTCAGCTCATGATTAATAGTTTTGTTTGATGTATAAGTAGTAATGCATTATCTTCGATTATCTATAAAAATGTCAACATCCATATGGTTTATATATACTATTATTTTTTCAATGATTTATATTAAAATAATAAATATTGCTGCCTAAAATAAAAATGTATACATTTTTGTTAGGGAATGTAATTTTTAATCGATTTCATACAATGTATCCAACACATATAACTAATGAAAAACACGAGTTTATTATACCATAATACTTTCATAGTAACCATTATACCTATAGATTGAAAATAATTATCGTATAATACATAGTTATCGTAGTTATGATATATTTGAATATTTTTATAAGTAGTAAATACTAAATATATAAATTACTCGAGATGTTGTGCAATACATTGAAAACATTGAATTTCTATAATATTTCATCATAGTTTTTAAATTGCATTATGGTCTTAGATTTTGCAGGTATTAACCATTGAAATATTCACAAAACAAATATTAAACTGTTATCTCTAAAGATTTAATACAATTTCTAATACAAATTTATAATGCACATAATATAATACACCAATAGTGGTTGGTTAAAATAAATTATGTCCATGTGACAAAAAATAATGATACGAAACATAATAATAAATGGTTTTATCAACAAATGCATGCAAAATAAAAAAAAAGCTGTGTTGTACACTGCTCGTGTGTTTGTTCAGAATATTCTCATATGCCAATAAGTGTTCATTAAAATTTAAAATATTCTATTTACTTCTATTTTATAGAAATAGTATTTTTCTTGGGATGATTTCAAGTTCTTTTTTTTATTGTGTTTTCAACAATAAGTTATTGCAACACATAAATTCTTTAATAAATATAAAAATTGTTTATCTGCCGAATAATAAAAAAAATAAAAGAGAAAAAGAGAAAAACAACATGTTGTGCTAACAAAAATAATGGAAACTATAATGCACTTCACCGAGTACCCATTTTTTAGACTTTTTATGAAACTGTTGCTAAAATTATGATGTAATCAAAATTGTTTGGACAATTGTAGTGTTTGATTTATAAGATTGTTAGGTAATAATTAATAAATAAATGTAATTAACGTAAATATAATTTAATTAAAAGGATCCTACCCTCTTATTTCAGTACTTGCATTTATTCGGCTAAGTACACTTTTGGAATTACTTTTTGTTGTAATGAATATTGTTTATAGTTTCGATCAATTTATTTTATAATTTATGGTTTACTTAAAGAACTTCGATCTTGTCCAACGATAAGGCCAATCTGTTTTCAATGTATTTGATTACGTATTCTTGGACTAGATTTGCTTGAAAATGCGTTAGCTTCAATAAACAGTTTGAAATTATTATTTTGATACGTTTTAAATTAAATTTGATTTTAAACCTTCACTTGCGCCTTTACATTTTGCTACTTGAATTATATAAGTAATAACATAATATTTTTTTGGTGTGAAATACATTTATAATTAAAAACAAAATAATAAACGTGAATAGCGAAAAAAAGATAAGCTGTTGCTAGAATTGTGTTCAATTTGTATATAGATATCAGGTGGTTATTGTAGAAATTTTCAACATTATTTACAAGATTTGTATTAAAATTGTTTTATGAGACTGTGCATTTATTATATTTGGTAGTATACAAGTATATAATAAATTGGTTATACACATAAAATGTATCTACAAATAGGTACTACAGAAACGTTAGAAAGCCAAAAGATAATCCTAATAAACTAGTCGTAAGAAAAAAAAATAATGCCTACATCCTACAAAATATTTACTTTATTTAGTAAGTACCCATAATATTAGTTATTATTAGTATTTGTGTTTTGAAATCAACAATACTAAAAGCTAAACGCCCTAAAAAAAGGCTGAAATGTTCCGCCGTCTATTTTTCTTTTAAAGACAATATATAATGATGTAGGTAACTATACTCGATGAGACTCGATACTGGGTAAATAAATTTCATACGATTATTATATCATATTTTTATATTTCATACGCGATTACTTTTGTTTTTGATATTATTATTGTTTCTCTAATATTTGATTCATGATATGTTTTAATAATTAACGAACTTTAGTTTTAATTTACATTATTTATACATTAAATATTTTATTATAGCTGCTACGTCTAATTTAATATTATTATTTTCATAGCAGGGAGCTAACTGCATTATAGTCTTAAAGTACAATATTGATAGACTTATAGAAAAAACACTTATCAAATGTTTATTAACCAAGAGTTGGGATTTGTTTTTCCATGACCACATATTGGTACTTCTAGTCGATAATAATTTTATTTTTAAAAATATACTGCCAAAAGTATGAGATTTCAATGATAATATTGAACGTTTTCATGCATACTAATGTGTATTTCGTAGCAACCATTTTAGCATGCCCATAGTTTATCCGTATATTGTATTTTAATATACTAATATATTATATTTATATTATATTTTTTTGTATTCTCGAAGATAATAATATTGTACAGCACCAAATTATGCGATATTCGATGACTCGAGATTGATGAATAAATAGTTCTTTGTCTAGTTGTACAGTTGGAAAAAATACTTAAGTTTTTCCATACCGACGGCTGTACTTATTGTACTACATAAGTGCATAGATTATAAAAATAATAATTTCAAATTATTCTATTCAAGTCAGCTATTGTGAATTATTAGTGAAGTTTTTGGAATATTTTCATTGTATACTAAAACGCATTTGTTGTACCTACTTACCATGTAATTTTTAAGACAATAGTGAGGCAGTAATGCGATAAATTAACAGCTGACTGAAAATGTTGCTTTAAGTGTTTGGTAGATACTTTGGTTTAGTGTTGTGTTGGTAATCAATTTATCATTGATACAATTTTCAAATTATTATAATTAGTGTAATTAGCAAGTATTCAATTTTGTTCAAACAAATTTATGGTGTATTTATTGACGTCAGTTGAAGAACTTATATTTTAAACACTAGGTATTAGTTGTAATATATGTCTATATATATTATTTATTATACAAGGAAAAAATTAATTTTACTCTATAAAATTGATGTCGGCTACAGTTGTGACGAAAATGTTTCAAAATATTTTTTTTGTAGCTAATAATTTAACTGAAATCAATCATCTTTTATAACCTATATATATCATATTGTAAAAAAAATTGAACTAAAAAAAAATACTTAGGTTGCACCTATTCTATATTATCAAGATATACAGCGTAGTCATAAAATTAAACGACCGGGCCAAACTGGATTAATACAATATTATTGTATTATGCACTTCGAAACAGGATGTTATTTATAGTATTCGTTTAAAATCGTACACGTTCAATAATTAATAATATTTCATAAAAACTAGTGCATACATGCAATATACTAAACCATAATTTATATCATGGAAATCGATACCTGTTATACGAATTTAAAATATTGTAAGATGATTGAATACAAAATAATATCAAATTTCAAATTTCTAACTTTTACTAGTTTTAACATATGATGTTTATTAATATTCACGTAGGTCAAAAATCGATTTAATTAGAAATATGATATTTTAATTAACACACATATTCTTAACCATGCTAAAATATATTATTTTAACTTTGAATCAAATTCAAATCGTATTGTATACTATGGTGTTAATGATATTGTTACTTATAAGTTATAATATTATGTGTGAATAAATATGGACGAAGATAAAATGTTCTCAAATATCAATGAAGGACAAGGATTGTGATAGTCACGGAATTCTTAATTTCACAGTAAAAAAATAAAATGCAACTTCTTGAAAATGTTTAAGCAAAAGACTACCTATTGGTATTAATTTGTTCGAAGTTAAATATAAGTATTATGAATAATAAATAAATACACAATACATATATAGTTATAATTAAAATCAGCCCATCAAATCTATAATATTATTAAATATCTTGATGTAGTATAACTCGATATGTGGAAAAAAATGTAATTATACTAGTTAAAAAATATGATATAAATAATTTAAATCTAAACTTTTAAAATCATTGTAAGCTAATAACCTTGTAGCCGAAGCCGAAACAATAAAAAAAAATGTTTTAAAAAAATGTAGGAGAGTCCACTTTGGTCTTCGGTGTACCATTAGGGTAGGAGGTGTTTGCATATCACTATGACGATTGTTCGGATACTTGCGTCCTGCTGCAGCATAAATAATTTCATATTTTTTATAACAAGTTTAGTGTTAACCGTAAAATGGTTAAGTGGGAAGAAAGAACCACGAATCCTACTGATAAGAAATCAAATTTTCACCTGAGAAATTCAAATTTATTTTATTGATACGAAAATATTATAATATTAAAATTAATTATATTTTAAAAACATAAAAAAAGGAAAAGTGGATGTCGCTCTGCTGTACATTAGGTGTCTAGCAGATCGCTATAATGGATGGTATTAAATTCGAATTCAATGATATAATATCAATATATCATTGTATATGAAAAACGATTCTAAGCCGAGACGGTATGTGAGTCTACGATTCTTATATATATTATAATTACTTAATATTAATATGATACCCGAAAAGTTGAATTAATATTAATCTTAAATTATCAGTGATGCTGGAAAAATATTAAATATACTTATGCAAAATTGAGCTACCGTACCTTATTATACAGATAACGCGTTTGACGTATTCAACGTATTAATTTATAACAATACCTATTTTTTTAAATTTATGTTGATCAATTTATATTTTAATTAAAATATCAGTTAGAAGTTGCTTTTTATATTACGAAGAACCTTGATTTCTTTTTTATCACAAAAAATACTTATGTGTTGTAACAACTAACAAAATCTACAGCAAGTATGCTCGAATTTTCGTTTATTTTGAATGAGTAATGTTAATTAATATCCGGGGTGTTAAGCACGAGAGGAATAAGTTAACCGTGAACCGATATTTTCAAAAAGTCAGCTGACGCTGTGTGATTAATAATTTGATGGCACCATACTCGCTGGCTAGTAATAAACAATGTTTTATTTTAAATAATCGGCGACGGCCTCGGACGAAATTCGAAATCGGCTCACTTGCAATTATTTTTCCGACTACTCACATACGCACTTACAACTTTGCAACAAGATGGCTGAATCTAGATCAAATGATATCGAAACCGCTCTCTGCATCGAAAGTACAATAAAAGAAACAATAGAGAAGATCATAGATGAAATTGAATTTGAAAATATGCAAAAAGAGTTGAGCGTTTTCGATGATTACGAAGAGACGGTAACCGCTGGAGACATAGCCGTGCTCCTAAATTATGCAAAGAAGTTTACAGGCAGCGACGAGGCGTCGATCATCGGCCAACCAGAAGAAGTACCCTCGAATAGACCGGACGAGCCTGTAACAGAAAACGCCGAGGTCACGCCGTCCATGATCAACGAACCGGAAGAAGAACCCGGGAATGGACCGGTCGATCCGATAACAGAAAACGCAGAGGTCACGCCGTCCATGATCGACCGCCCAGACGAAGAACCCGGGAATGGACAGGTCGATCCGATAACAGAATACGCCGAGGTCACGCCGTCCATGATCGACCAACCGGAAGAAGAATCCTGCAATGGACCGGTCGAGCCGGTAGTAGGAGAATCAGTGGTCGCGCCTGTTAAGGTGGTAGTTGAGCAACGTGACGAGGCGGTGGACGTCACACCGGCAAGGGGACCCGAAGTAAGGAATAGTTTCGGGGATTTGGTCGGTTGGCTGGACCCGGGGGCAAAACCAATGGTACTCGCACCTCCACGCACTAGGACGACGGTATTCGCCTCCGCCGCGTGGAGAGGCATCAGAAAAGCCGTACGAGTACTATGTTGTTGCTCCCGGAAGTGAAGGCGTCCGAAAGTCCCCGGCCCCCTTGCCGAGGGCAGCAGACAAGGCGAGGCGACGTGGGGTCGAGTAAGGGTACTTGAAAGTGCACTTTTAGGGTGATGGGCGGTATGTCGCCAATACAAGTTCTCCGGCCACCGGCGGTGGCGAGACGGGATAGCGGACGTCGCGAGCTCGAGGACGCCGACACGCGAGACCCTCTGGCGGCGCGGCGGACGTCCGGCTGCTTCGGTCGCGAGCAACGATGACACGACGGCGGCGGCTAGCGGTACCGGCGCGGGCAACGACGCCGCCCCGCGGTACCACTGACGACTGCAGTGCTGCACGAAGACGACTAGTGGCGGTGGCGGCGGGGACCGAAGAGCTCACGGTGGGTGGGCGATAGAAAACTATAATTAAAGGGTAGCTAGGAACAAGGACGTCAGCAGCGCCGGACTCGAGGGAACGAAAAGTTTCAGGGTTCGGCGGTGCGCGACTCCACGGCAGGGTCTCCGATGGCCGCCGATTCCGCAAGCCCCGAGATTATAGTCTTCGACGCTCGCTCCGAGCTTAGGTCACCGTTTGTCGCCGGCACAACAGTCAACGTCTTCAGCACCTGCATGACCGTCACGCGCACGACATCGCGCACTGGCCGCTCGTCGTCAACCGTCGTCGTTTTGCGGCCGTCGTGGCCGGTCTTCGTCCGCTGCTATGGTCGTCTTCGCGTCTCGAGCAAACGCGCCCGCGACTCTCGTCCGCCCCGCAGGACGGCCGTGAGAACTATGTATTGGTGACCAGTAGCCATTTCCAGAACACATTTGTACCACCCGTTTGCCATCAAGTACCCCCCACGTCGCCTCGTCTCTCTGATGCCTTTTTTTTTTGTTTAAATTATTTTGTTCATTTTTTTTTTCTTGTTGCAATTTATGCTTTATATTGCATTTCTTATACCTTTCGGCATACAACGTATTAAAATTTTTTAATAGTTAAAAGCATTTTTGTACCAGTGTTAAACATATGTTTATCCCACTAGTAGTATATACTACTGTGAACAGTGTTCAATAAAAAATAAAATTGGTTTTGCAATTTATGCTTTATATTGCATTCTTCTATATTTCGGCATACAATGAATTAAAAAAATTTAATAATTAAAAGCATTTTTATACCGGTGTTAAACATATGTTTATCCTACGAGTAGTATATACTACTGTAAACAGTGTTAAATAAAAAATAAAAATTTTGTTTATACAGTAAAATGTTGTTTCTTATTTTAAGTTATACAATTATGAATACGATTTTATTTGTTTCAACAGAATAAGGGTTCATGAAGTATATTAACCAAAATATTTTTATAATTTAGTATCAAATCTCAGTAAAATATTTAAAAGGTTTTGTGAAAGTAAGTAAATTTATAGGAGTGGGGAGATTTTTTTCTGCCCCCAAAACTGACAGAAAAAACACTCACAAAAACCATTGCAAAATCAATACATTAATCGCTCGTCTCAGAATCAAAAATAATTAAATAACAACTATGGTTTGTATTGTTTTATGAACACTATATTGTGTCTAAGTAAAAGTTTTGGTACTGCGCCGATTCACAAGGGTCTGATCGAACGAATCTACACATGCAGACAAACGTGTTGATGATGACGAAATAAAAAAATAGAAAATTAAAGAAAAAAATAAACATACTAATTAAGCGAATGATCAATAAATAAAATAAAAAACAAATAAACAGTTCAACATTTCGAAAACTGTAAAAAAATATATAGGAAATAGTATAAAAAAACATTTGTTGTAAATTTCAAGCCATTACGGTTATTCGTTTCTCGAATTACAACATAATAACAAAAATCTTTATTCTCGGTTTAAGTATTTAATTTCTTCGACATATGAACTCAAAATAACTATGAAAAATACTATATAATATATTTACATTTTTTGGTTACAGAACAACTACTTAACGTTCATTTAAAATTTTAATAGTAAGCGTTAAATGATTTACATTTTATACATTTTTAACTACAAAATGATTTGTAAATTTTTTCAAAATTTGAACTTAGTGTTATGACCTGAGCTTTCTCTGAATTGTCAGAATAACGAGTTCCACCAGTTGGCCACTTTATATAGATATATTACCGTCATGCTTTGTATAAGAGTGGTGACTTCTGACTATATTACTATACTCAGATAAAAAATTTGCGATTCGAGTGCCTTTTGATAGCCCCGAAGTTCAGGTGATGTTAGGTTAGTCCATATTCATAACTAAACTGATAAAATTATCTTAAAATACAGCACATAAATTTAAATTTGAAATGTTACTCTATTCATAGATCATAGCCTTTCACTATTAAATTATTTTAAATTATTAAAGTGGTTTATAATATTATAAATATGAAATAAGATAATATGTATGATTTGTAATTTTGAATTAAGTTGTTTTTAATTAAATAATACAATTTAAAAAAAAACTTATACAATTATTATACATTTGAAAAATAAAATATGCTAGTCGCTCGAAGTATTCTGTGAATAGTTATTTTAATTTTTAATTTTCAATGTTGTTTACCACCAAATTTATTAAAATATAATATAAGACTTATTTTTTTACCCACCGGAAATCGAATATAATAAAAAATATGTTAAATCGTAATTTAATATTGGTAGGTACTGTGTGCTGTGAACTTTTCCAATAATTAATTATTTACATAAGTGTTTTTATTGATTTTTTGTTTGGTAAAATATTATGGACTGATCATATTCAAATGATCTGTCGAATTCTCGATGAAATTAACATAGTATTGAAACGATAAGTGACTAAAATATTATTCTAGTCGCTGCAATAAAAAATATACAAGCAAAGTGCGTTAAGCGCGTGATGTATTATTATTACTCCGCTTTGAATAATATATACTTAAATTTGTCTAAGACACTGAATCTCAGCCCAGAAGTATATTTTGTAGACTCGTGTTACATAATTTATTAACAACGATAAGTGAATATTTTGTAAAGTTTACGGAAAACACTGAATTTAGGTATCGTTAGAAAATTATGAAATATATTATAGGTACTATGACCTGTGTTTCGGCATGAAGGCGGCCGAAGCAATGCTGGTGACTAACATATTATGTTACATGACTGGGCCTAATGTTTAGTACTTTCCTAATTTCATAACTCTATTTACATTTTACAATATAATTCTATATGCGTAGGTACAGTGTTCTCTCTTCTTCGCTGTGGCTGCCCGTTAAGTTTTGATTAAACGCTTAAAATAATCATCTATTTGTTTTGGCAATTGGAAATGCAATCTTATGTTACTGTTTCAAAACGTTTTACCCTAAGGCAGACCATTGAGTTTTATGTTATTATTATGTGTGCATAGATATTTTACCTTTAATGGTTAATGAACTAGAAATAACTAATAAATAGACAGAACCCGATTCAATGTTTATACATAGTATAATATGTAATGTGTATACTTATTATACCTATGATAATATGTACCTATAATATTATATTTTCCTAGTGGCAATATATGAGAAATTGTGCTTTGCGAACTAAATGCATTAGATGAATAAATACACGTATAACGTACAAAATTATTGGATTTCATTATTTATTTAAAAGCCAATATCATCATTCTATTTTATCGTATTTTTCACCAACACGTTTGACCTCATTTTGTGGTTGTCTTCCTGTAACTGTAATATTCAAATTAGGTATGTGCCTCAAAACCATTAAATAGGTAGAGATTAATGTTATTATATGAAATTATTGTTTAATTTATGATCGAAATTTGGTTCTTTTAATCTGACTTACTGCTATTATGTGATGTAATTATAAGAGATTACAATTTGCTATATATAGTTGGCTATATATCTACAGTTTTTTTTGATACATTTTTTTTTAGATGATTATCTTTAACGGATTTCTTTTTTGGAATATTTTCATTATACGTGATCGTTATAGCAATGCAATTTTATGATGTTTAATAATACACTATTATATTAAATTAATACAGCTAAAGTGCCCAGAATTTAAACTTGCAACGTACTAATGTACTATTCAGTTTTCATTTTGAATGACCTTGTTGATGTATTTAGGGACGGTGTGTTTGTACACAAACATTTAAATTTAAATTTGACTTATAGATAACATAGAATTATTTGTTCTTAAAAAATTGAACTCACCGTGTTACGTCCAGCCAAATTATTTTTTTGAAAAAAAGTCTATTAGATAAAAAAATATTAATAAAGTATGTCGATTTTATTTATTTATAATTTCATATCATACCCATGTGCTTTACTTTTTAAAATTTCTAGATTGTAAACTGTGTTTATTCTATAAACGTTTCTTTAAAGTCAAAATGAATTTCACAGAATTATATAGGTATATATTTGTTAATTAATTATGTTTAAATTTTGGCAATCAACTCAGACGTAAATATCCAAAGAAACTAAACTTTTTTTAATGTGTACCTACTTTGTTATTTTTTTTTCATTGGAAATAAGTCTCAGCGGCGATGGCCATTGGCTGCCATTTGACATTATTTTTTTTTCTTACATAATATTAGTTATTTCAACTTAAGAAATGTGCAATACTTTTTTATGTATACATTGATAGTTTGCAATTAATTTTCAATTTTTATTTCTTTTATTAAATTTAGTGTCTGCTCAATGGCACTCGTTTGGACCTAGGGAAAGATAGAGAAACTCTGGAATGTAATTTTATATTATTATTTTTAGCCGTGTACTTCCAAACAATTAACACTTGATTTAAATTACTTATAATAAAAGTTATAAAAGGTAATATTTAAAGTTTTTTTATTGTTATAATAACAATCATTAATTTTCAGGTTAATTATCATAAATTAATAAACATTATAGTTATAAATGGATTAGTATTACATACGTTCAAATAATATAATTTATGAGCTAAAATAATAAGTATCAGTTGAAATCTTTAGAATTTTAGATCAATATAAAAAAGTATTGTTTTTATGCAACGGAAGTTAAGAAATCGACTGCACATTTTATAACATAACGTTTGGTTTTTAGTTCAACGGAAAAGCAGATGTCGAGGCTTATATATTATGGAGAGTACATTGAGTTTAAATAAATAAGCAAACGTGGAATAGATGACATTGCAACTTATTACTTATTTTTTTAGTTTTAATTTAAATGTTTTATTCATTGAATCTAACTAAAAATATGTATTATATTGAGTTTAACCAACATACTATCATAAAGTTAAAAAATTGCACTATTTCCGTTATAATTGGTCCATGCTCTTTTAAACTTAAATACATATTTTTCAAATTAACTGAAACTATGCTTAGGCCATTATACATTTCACAGCACAACCTTAATAGACAAATATAACAAATATCCAACATAAGAACAGGTTTTTTGTTACCAACTATTTTCCAACAGCACAAGTTAGCAATTTTTTTAAAAATATCGGCTCATTTTACTATGCATTGTTGGAATACTCCTAAATTTAGTTGATATTTATTCTCACTAGCAGAGCTTTTAACCGTAATGCAGTTAAATGAAGAACTTTATTTTAATAAATTATTTCCCAAATTAAAATATTAAACAAAATTTCTCAAAAAAAAAATATTTGTTTTCAAATATTTTAGAAACTGATTTGCAGTTTTTCAATGTATATTGGCAAATTGTTTGAATCAATCGGACCAACTTAAATGACATGCTGCCTGTATCAATTATACACTAAATATATGTATAAAAATAAAAATAATTTGGAATGAATGTTTTGGTTTTCTTTTTTTTGGAAGGGGATGGATGGGGTGGTAAAATGTTCTTAAAGTCCCCGAAACCATTTTGATAAAAAATATGTGAAGAAATTCAAGTTATAGACGCTGCAATGTACACAGTTTTTACTTGGAAAAAATTACAAATGTTTAAAGTTGTTATATATCTTGAATCTTGCACGAATCCCAGAAAAAGCTCTATAGGTGATAACAATGTCTAACAAAATTGGGGAGTGGTCCAACAATGTTCAGCAAAACGAGCTTGACATTTTTTAGTTAGGAAAAAATGTTCTCACCGTTTCGTTGTTGTATAATTTTGTGGCTCAAAAACGATCTTCTGGTTAAAATATTGATCAACAAAATCAGGAATTAATCAAACAATTTCCAATAAGTTCCGAACGAATGTATTCGTTATATTTCATATGTGATTTTTATGGTTGTACTACTAGCACTATGAGGGATATACCTTGTTTTAGTTGATTTCGAATTTAATTTTTGTTGAATGTAAACAACACACCCTGTATTATATAGATTATAAGCAAATTATTCACACTGTAGTACAGCAGACGCTGAATAGGCATTTTATATTTCTATAGCGTATTTGTTATATGTACTAGCCTGTAGTACGATTAGTCGTTGTTTTATATTACGCATCGGAGCACTATAGTTATTCATATCAATTATACATATTATTATATTATTACATATTATATCCGATCTTACATTTATTTACCTT